>NC_056610.1:5557651-5760151 GCF_018340385.1 Cyprinus carpio | reverse complement strand
AAATTCCGATGCTGATGTTTATTACTCATACTGCTATATAGTTTATGAATTCATTACTTTATACTATGCGCAACAGCAATGCTTGAGTGGAAACACACACATACTGTACCATTTCCATCAACACGAATCAGAGCCACACACAACATGATTTTATAATCCGTAATCTTACGTCACACATCTGTGATTTTTCTGTGAATGGGCTATTGTTATTTTAAAAATGACCTGGCAGGGTTAATTATAAGACATGAGATGTGTTAATGGGCCTGGAAAGTATTCTTCATAACTGTTAAATCTGTCATTATATTCAGTCTTTTCCCAGGGGCTCAGACACATGCCAGACTGACAGATCTCGAAGTGACCACGGTTCTCTAATGAAACCACCCAGATATTGTCGAAAAGCTGTTTCTTTTCCCAGCGTGTGCGAGCAGGGACAAAGGCGGACAGGAGAGCTGTAAGGAATGACTTTTCTGCTCCTGGGCCTCTGTTCATATTCACTCTGAACAGCAAATCAAACAACGGCAGGGCGAGGAGAAACTACAGACACCTCATCCAGATGTGTGAAAATAAATCTGCTCCAGGGTGGAGTGTGTCTTCAACAATCATGGAAATTTCAAATGGTTGTGCCACTAGGAAGGTGATATGTGCAACAATAAAAGCAGTAAATTATTGCTGCGCGAGGCAGAGGTTTCATGTGCGCTGTGAATTACGTGAATTCTCTCGTTGGCCTGTGACCATACATGGGCAAACTGCAAGCACTCAAGTAAAAAACACGAAAAGCAACCTGCTCGGAAGATCATTATTTATAACTTCTGTCAGTCGGCCTCTTCTTTATTTTTGTTTAACTAACCGCTGTTTATGCTTTTTCCGTTCAGGTTGTGTGCCTTACTTCAAAGTAATCCTACCAAGACACTCTAAGCTTCCAGCTGTTAGTACAGTGGGGTCTGTAACCTTATTAGAAAAAGGTTATAGTCATTTAAGCATGAAAGTAAAGTTTAAATGTGAACTTTTTTGAAATAAAGAAACACGATGTAAAATTGTAATTGTAACGATTCTGTGACACTGACCATGTCGCCTCCTCAAGGGAAACATACCAAATATTCCGTTTCAGTTAGATTCACTCAAATTTGCATGATGGCCGGGCTATTACAGTTATTTTAAACTGCTTACACACTAAATCTTTACTTGTCACACAGTTTCTGAAAGCCGACACTCAAACAGCAGAAGCACACACCAAATCTGCAAAAACCATACACTAATCTCAGCCTTTGACTCAGTTTTCAGTTTCAAAAAAATGTTTTTGCAAAACACAACACACTATTCTCTATGTAACACACACAGAACAGGGACAACATGACACTAGCCTGGAAGTGCCCAGTGCAAACCTCGCTTACAAAGAGCTTCGAATGATTAAAGCTGGGTTCACACTGCACGGTTTTCAAAGTCATCGATCGCTGCTCTTCTCACACTGCACGACAGATCGGCAAACCACCAACCACCACAAACTATGTTTCACAGCCAAACACACAAGAATTGATATGGGAAATAATGTGAGAATGGACTCTTCTCACAGGAGAATGGATTTATTGCTGTCAAAGACAGTAGCTCACAAAAAGCTTGCAATCCAAGTTGCCTGTACACTGATTTACAGTGAAAAATATCAGACAAAGAAGAATATGAAGGAGAGATGGTTGCTTGCTGATGTTCTGTTACAGGTCTATTATGACTCCTCTCTATTATGACTATAACCTGAATTTTAATTGTGATGCCTTTTAAAAACATGCATCATTTTCAGTCAATAAAAACAAACAAAAAATGACACATCAACACCCAGGTGAAAATACTATTGAAACAAAGTTGATTATTTAGATTTTTTCTTCTGCCAGTGTTATTTGCTTTTAGACAAACTGAACAAAAACTGGAAACCATAATTTTCGTTTAGACCAAAATGCACTTTAAATAAACACCAAGGCCATTTGACTTTTTCTCAGTGCAGCCTCTCACAGATCGACAGTCCACTGCACAATGTGATTGGTTTGTGTTCAATGACATGGAAATACATGTATAACAATATACCGTCATCTAAGTCTCAGAAAATATTGATATATGTGAGTAATTTGATCAAGATTAATTCCATTAATTTGTAATAAACATGTTTGTATTAAATTTGAAAAGAGTGGAAAAATGAAGGCATTTTCGTCAGTAGTCTCAGACTCCACTGTACATGTGTGCAAACTTTACAATAATGGAGCCATCAACATGAAGATCAAAATGCATTTCCCCTGAAGCAATTTTTGTTTTCCAAAACCTGTTCAAACAGCAGTTGCGTCTTTATGTCTAAATTTAACCGTTTCTTTGGAAATGGAAAGGCCAATTGGAAAATAAGGACTAAATATAATCTCCTGTGTGCGAGCAGACAAAAGAGCAATCTGCTCATTTATCGTGGTTTCATCACCCTTGATCACGTTTCCATAAATACCAGTGGAATGGCTAATACACGCAGCTCTGCTGAAGGATGAGGAAGTATTCATCATGCAATGAGTAGGTGAGGCGCTGGATTGGAGACGAGGGGTGTGGTGGATGAAAACGCTATTATATTGTAGGTGTACAGACTGTTTGCTTTTTGTTGTCTGTCAGCGCTGTGAGTCGTCAGCGTGACTTGCCTGCGCTCGACTGCGTTTCCACAGCACTTACGTCATGGGATGACCTTAGCTAGTGTACAGTCATGACAGCCATGCACTCAGATGGACCTTGACGCAGTCGATGTGAATGTGAATATGACAAAGATTAGGACAATTGAGGAAATAACACCGCCCTTCATAATCAACATCATTCCTGAAGGAATATACAAATGTTGAACTTTACAAGTGCATGTCTTCCTAAAGTCATCTGCTGCAACTGAATTAGTCGCTTTGCATTATTGTGCACATGTAAAAAAGGTAAAGACAAAATAGCAAAAGGCCATTGACCTTCCTGTCACCTTAAACAGACTGAATCAATAAAGATGCTGAAACAATAGCCATTTATTAAGAAGCAATGTAGGAACAAAAGACGAGGAATCAAAAGTGGCATCTGCTAAGGCACCCATAACTATATACTATCGGTTTGATTGAGGTTACTTTTAAAGGTTTATCGAACATAAATGCAGCTTGTTGTAAATATATTAATTATTATTTTTAATAGAGGACTGGGGCAAAAAAATGCCACCAAAATGAACAAAAATGTCCCCCAAATTAGAGTTAAGGGGCAAAAATAAACATGCACAATAAAATACATCTATTATGTCTGTCAGAGTTAAAATTAAATGAAAATTAGCTACATTTTCAATTGCGGCATTACATTTAGAATAATAGCGAAACATCAGTCGACCTTGTTAAAATAGGGTGCACATCAGAGTGCTCTCAAAATAAAGTGCACCATTTAACAAAATGTGAGATAAAAATAAGGAAGCCAGTTTCAACAGCTATAAATTGTATTATTGGTTTTTGGCTGAAAGAGAAATAGGCCAAAAAAAAAATTAAAAAAGCGCCTAAATTGAAAATAAAAAAATTACTTGGAAAATTTGATCTTTGAATGAACATACATAACAGTATCTTTTGTCATATATCATTAAAAGGTCTCACCTAGCAGAATACAACAAGCATAATTCTATTAGGAGACCAAATAATACCAAGTACATGTAAACAGTATACACATGCAGCTTTTGTGCTGCGTTTTGGTTTGTAGCTTCACCAAACATATAGTGTTGGGAAGGTTACTTTGGGAATGTAATAGATTACAGATTACAAGTTATAATATTTAAAATGGTATAAGTAGTGCAACTATTTCAATTACTTTATTAATGTTACTGATTATGTTTGATTACTTGTCTAAATTTCTAGCCAATGTTTTCAACTTTTTTATTTTTATTTTTACACTGTAATGTACAGGCGTGACAATGGAGATAACGCAAGCTTTTATTAAAACAGTTTGTGGTCAAAACAGGCATTACCCAACACCAGCAAACAACTATATCCAGGGCAAGGCAAAAGATTAATCCAAAGCACAGGCAATGGTCAGGGAAGGCAGCATACAATCACAAAAAAAGGAAACAGTCCAAGGTCAAAAACAAGGCATGGGAATGAAAACAAGGAGCATCGCTCAGAAATGTCCCTTAACAGTGGAACAAGACTTGAGAGTGTGTGTTTGTGTGCCGCTTAAATAGTCCTCAAGACAGGAAACAAGGGTGTATGCAATCAGTTCCTAGGCATGGGGTCTTATGGGTAATGGAGTCTGTGAAACAGTGGCTAAGGTCCAGGATGGAGTGCCATCTAGAGGAGCTCATGGGCACTCCAGCAGGAGATCGTGACACATACACATTTAAAGCAGGCAGGGTTAACCTTACAGTAGGACTCAACACTGATTACAGTAAGACTTTCAAAATCCTTCATCACTTGAATTAAAATTATACAAATTAAATTTTAAAGCACAGCCACTACAAAATCAGACTTAAGCACCTCTTTTTACTTTGAGATCATTCTGTATTTGAGGTTAAATACAGACTTAAAAGCTGTGATTAATAGCTATGATACTGTTTTTGAAATCAAATCTTTGCATAGTTATTACAGGGAACACTGGCATCTAACAATGCCTTGGAAAAAACAATTAATCTTAAAAAATAAAGCATATACATGAACCCAAATAGGAAATAAAACAGTTATCAAATAAGCATGTGTCCTATCCTGTGTCCTAAACTCACATTTTTAAACAGTCAATGCAATTTGGGAATGAAATCTGTCATATCTGTATGTGTGTGAAAATCTTAAGGTGTAAACCCCTTTGCAATCATTAACATTTTCCTAAGTAACTGTAATTGAATTACACATATTTCTCAGTAACTGTAGCAGATTACAGTTACATTTATTTTGTAATTAAATTACATAATTCTGTTACATGTAATTAGTCACTCCCCAGCACTGATCACATAAATCTATTCAGAGCAGGTGTTCCTGATTCCAACAAGCCAAAAAAACACAACATAACACAATGTGCAGATCTTGAGATAATCCTCATAGAGTGACTTTACATGCTGCTTTGCTAAAGCTATACGAAACCCAGGATCTGATCAAGTCATGATTATAATGCAATGTTTTCAATGTCATTTGAAGATGTAGAGTGGGTGGGTTTAGTAGATAGGGATGATAAGACCAATACGGGACTGTTTTACAGCGCACATGGTTTGGATTGATCACTCAGATTGACGGTTCCTGCATTTATTCTCCATTGAATTTACCAAAACTGGAAGATCAGCATCCATCCACCAGGATCTTATTGCCTATTCTTCCATCTACCAGGATCTTATTGCCTATTCTTGACATAAGTACGTTAGGTGGACCATCTGTCAATCTGAGTGGGCTCTTATTTGGCCTCACCACTGGTTTAGATCAGCTCATATGGCAACAGATTCATTTTTACACATTTTTGCAGCATTGAACACCATAACCAGTCACACACTTCTCAGGAGCTTACATTAGTTTACATTAGTCACCACTGAATATGCCAGTTTTGTTCCATGCACACGCTGACTCACTGAACTCTGAATTCAGTGCAGAATAATGTAAGCAAGTGACTTTGCAGTGTAGACAGCTTGAGTGATTCTAACAGGAGTTTTTTGGAGGAGTGCAGAACTTGCTGTAGACTGAAGTTGTTGACCACTTCAGTGATGGGAGATATTCTTTGCTCACTTTCTGTTGGCTATGTAATCTACCCTCAGTTTGAATAACCATTATCATTCAGTTTCCCCAAACACAAAAACCTTTTTTTTATGTATGCTATTTATCAACATTAATATTCATTATCAAAATATCAAGAGCAATAATTGACAAAATTGCAATATTGCAGGCCTAGCCAGTAATAAGCTCTTTTTTTATTTTGTATAATTTATAGGCTTTTTAAACCACACAACTGTTTTGTTAATACATGTATGCCAACTTTCAGTAGCATTAAACATAAATACCAGTCAGGTGCATCTTCTGTTCCACCTTTGCAGTGTATAAAGTTGGCTTTTATTAACGTTTATAACATTTTACTGGTAACAGTCAATAGGATCCTTATTGACTAAAGCCATGGTTTTCAGTCCTGGACCCTCTGCTTTACACATTTTGTGTGTCTTCCGTATTTAACACACCTAATTCAGATCATCAGCTCGTTAGGAGAGACTCTATAAACTTATAAGTTTATAAACTTAAATATAAACTATAAAATTTTGGGTACCCAAGATCAGAATTGAAAACCACTGGACTAAAGTAATGGGTTAAATTTAAGTATTTAACATTTAATAAGGTCTTCATAAAAATAGCCCTTACTAAGGTAAAAAAACAAAAACAAAACAAACATTTTAATTAATTCCAAGTGGGCAAATATTGAACCTTAATGAAAAAGATCATTTTTTGACTCTGCTAGAAATGCACCGGCAACCCTCTTAACAGTAGTAACACTAGTAATCATTCAATTTTCTAGATTTTCAATGAAAAAAATCTAGTTTTTTTTTTCTCAGTTTTCGTTTATATAACAGCAAATTTAATAGTTATCACAGAGAGGAACAAACACGGAGACTGTTGCTCACTGACGTCCTGAAGGAATTTCCGTGGCTGAGTGTAACAGGCCTCATTTGATCCTGATGATCCAGTCATGGTGATGTAATGATAAGGTCTCTGGAAGAGCGATCGCAACCGCGTCACACGGGAGACAGTTTTCCAAATCATGGCTTGAGTTGAGTATTTTGCGGAGAAGAGCCATCATCGCAACCATTATAATGCAAACAATGACAGATACATTCAGGATAGTAGACATGGCAGTAGCATTCAACCCTCATCTTAAATCTATCTCAGATTGCACATGAGAATTGCTTGTCATGTGGGAAACATAATTTCCCCGGCGTGTATGTTACTGTAATACTGTACTCCAATCAGTCAGAGGATGCATTTTAAGCAAAGAGACGAGATCAGTTCAGGAGACTGAGACGACACTAATAAAGCAAGTACAATTGTGTCAATTTTTGGCTATTCATTTTTTAAACCTGAAATGCTTCTAATTAAAAGCCCAGACTTATTGAATATTGAAGACACATGTTACTTACTTAGCAGTGTTTATTAAAGCAAGCATTGCTATTACTATATTGCTCATACAGCAGGTTTGCAATTTTCCAAAACCCCTAACTTAGGTTTTACTTTTACCCTGCAGAATTGTTTACTAGAAACATTAATAATTCCTAAAATTATGTAGACTTAAAAAAGGTCCAGTATCCAATTGACACAGAGACCCAAGACATATCTGGACATCAAAATATGATAGAGATTTTTGGTGTAGGTTAATTTTACCTGGGCTAATAAACAACCTCCCAACATTTACTGCTGTTTGAACTATATGTGGGAAAAGTCTAATTAAAGTGTTTTTGTAAAACACATATTAATGACCATAATCTAGAACCCAAAATCCAACCAAAAACCTAAACATAACTACTACCACAACAGCTAAATTGTTTTTAGCTCTTTTCAGAGTTTGTTAGATGCAGTAGTGGTTGGTATCGAGGTGAAGATTAGGCTGGTTTTCCTCATTCAGTTAGCTTGCCATTTCTTTTTTTCATGAATTTGCATTCAAAATCTACTTGGCTCACAAATCTGAGGAAACTCAGGCCCCGTTAGAATAGGCATGATGCTTCTGTAGCAGTTCGTAACACAACAAATACTCTCGAAGTGGAAAAATGTACTCATGCATTTCTGTAATGTGTCCTTGGCTGCAAAACCGTGTTTTGAACATCTGATCTAATCTCGCTGTCGACAGTGGTACTGTGTTACTGGAATAAAGGGCTTGTTGTAATTAACATAATTCTACACATCTTGTTTTTTTCAGTTTTGACAGCTTAAAGTATTTTTTTCCAAGCTGTCACTGAATGTGCAGATTAGTTTTTTCCCATGACTCGATCCTGCTCTCTCTTGCGCTGATTGTGACCCTGACATGATAAAGAGATGGATGACATGACCTGATCTCTCTTTAGCGAATAAATGCTGCACACAGGCTCCCGTCCAGAACAGAGATCAGCCATAGATCTCTTATCCAAAAGCCCGTATAAATTTAGCAACTGATGTATAAAATTAAATACAAACACTTTTGGGCTCGACTCATGGATGGGAAAAGGCATTAAAGACAAAGTTCATCTTACTTTTGTCAGGCATTGATGTGTTTTTGTTGGACAGCACTTCATGTTTAATTATGATGGAAATGTGCAACAGATGTGAGATAGACACAGAAATGACAAACAAGAAAGCTGTAATGCTAAACACTGGCCAGATGTCTTTTATGTCATAACACTACAATAACACATGTATTACAAGTAACGGGAGTTATGCAATCAGATTACTTTTTCAAGTAACTAGTAAAGTAACACATTCGTTTTTTTATTTATACAAAAATAGTTACCTTTTCAAAGACCACCAGTTAATTTGTTTTCCCAAACAAGCTCTTCTGTCCCAATGTTGAGAGAAATCAGGAGTAATTGCAGATATCATGTGCCCTGTGTATGGTTAGTACTAGAGTCTAGGCTAAATGTGAACATGCATTTACTCATCTCACTCGCACAAAAACAGATTCAGTATTCCTCCAAATGAATAAAGAGCAGTAAAATGCAAACTCAGAATATGACGCAAATCTGCAACAATTGAATGGTAAATAACACAAATATCCTTTATGAATTTAATACCATTTTTGTTAACCAAGGTCTTTGCTGCTGATATTATATTATCAAAATCTATCACACTAATAAGCAAAAATTACTGTAGATGAACTAACGCTTGTGCTTCATTTTTTATTGCTGAAGAGTGTTCATCTGTCTTCTCCTGCATTCTGCTGTACAGACATGAATTAACTTTTTCTTCAGCCTATGGTTTATTCATTTCACATTTTGGTGTGAAAGGGCTTTTAAATTTACCAAAAAAGTAACTTTTATGTTAAAAACTAACAAGCAAGCCCAGCCCAGATTTGAAAAAAGTGGAAAAAAGTGACGTAACATACAGCCAAGTATGGTAACCAATACTCAGAATTCGTGCTCTGCTTTTAACCCATCCAAAGTGCACACACACAGCAGTGAACACACACACACACACACACACACACACACACACACACACACACACACACACACACACACACACACACACACACACACACACACACACACACAGTGAACACACACCCCCGGAGCAGTGGGCAGCCATTTATGCTGCGGCGCCCGGGGAGCAGTTGGGAGTTCGGTGCCTTGCTCAAGGGCACCTCAGTCATGGTATTGAAGGTGGAGAGAGCGCTGTACATTCACTCCCCCCACCTACAATTCCTGCCGTTCCGAGACTCGAACTCACAACCCTTGGATTGCAAGTCCGACTCGCTAACCATTAGGCCACGACTTCCCCCATTTGAAAAGTAATGCAAAAGTAAAATACATTATTTTCCATAAAAAGTAACAACGTAACTAGTTACTTTTTTAGGGAGCAACACAATATTGTAATGCATTACTTTTAAAAGTAACTTTCCCCAGCACTGATTATGTAGCATACTTATGGGAATTTATTCCTTTTGTGTTGTCACAGTTTCCCTATAGATGCCTTATGGGTATTTACACTGGCTATCTCGGAGAGATTGTAACATTGAACGTCTGAACGAGTTGGAATGCGTCACTCTTCACCTTCTATTGTTTTGTGTCCATGTGAGAACATCTTTATAACACACTGACATGTGAGGTCAGATTTAATTTGTTACGCGTCTGCTTTGTGTGCTCTGTCAATGCAGGACAACGTTATAAAAATACCATCATTGTTTATGTACCGATTTCTCTCTTGCTATGACAAGTATGGGATTAGAGCTTGCTCACATGATATCAGACCCATGATCATGCTTAATGATGATGTCACAGACTTGAAGGGTGAAGAGCAGAAGCACCCCATGTTGAGAGGAAAGTGTCCAGTCTTAAAGCAGAATGTTTGTTGAGTTTGGGATTAGGTGGTATTAGCATGTCAATGTCATGTTTAAAGAGCTCCTTCATGTTCGAAAACAAAGCAAACCTTTTCTCTTAGGCCATGTTGAGAAAGATGTAACATTGTATTTTCCGTTCCATACAAAAGCCAAGGAAAACAGAACATAAGCGATGCGACTTCAAAGGTGGGTACATGCTCCCGTTCAATGCCCGTGGCCAAAGCACGCTGCCCAGTTTGGCTGGTTCTGTCACCATGTGTCTCGTGCTGCATTTGCATAAGAATTTACCGCTTGAGCGAGTTTTTCAGCCGGCGTTAAGTCAAAGGAGAAAACAAAATGACTGGCATTGTGAACGCTAGACAACTTCTCCACCTTCGCTCCTGGCATCAGCTCAGAGACAAATTGAAGTATGTGCTGCTGCCTCATAGGACTAGCGTGTCACTTTGGACGAGGTCACCCATTCTCGATCCAACGCACATGCATAAAATTGTTTGTTCAAGAGCTTTTTGGTTTAATTTCCCACCGCCTTACCCCAAATCTGCCATGTTCAATTTATTCTTCATAATCAATGGCTCTGTCTCTGTGCGATTTCTTGTGTTAGAGATGAAACTGGGCGGCTTATCCAATGAGGATGATTTGTGAGAGTTGCTATCTCAGACGCTTCCGTATTCAGGAGATATGCCTGTTTTTATAGCGCACCCCTAATGATGAGGTATCACTTGGATCATTTAGGTCAACATTTGACATAAACCTGATGAGATGTAAGGCATTATAACTCATACAAACTACTGAAACAACAACTCAAAGACAACCCAACCCAAATGTGAGAACCCGACCATTTTACACAAAGATTATGAAAAGGAAGGGCGACCGCACCTGTTCAGGATTTGATATACCGCCGCGTGGTCAGACTTCCAAAGTCAATGTTGTGTCACGTCTGTGGCGGAGGACAGGAGGAAAAGAGAATACGCCCATGACAAAGTCAGTTCAAAACCTCATCACCTGAAGACTCATCCTCCCCACAAAAGATGATCTAATATGCCATAAGACTTCCATCATTCCAGGCTTTCTTTTATGTGTAATGCTACTCTAATAGCGCACTTTGTGGTATTGTCAGGCTATAATGAATTGCTTTGGCCAGGTTATATTCAAGCAAATAAGAAAGACCTCTCTTCTGCTGGACTGAGAACAAAACCAAGTCAATATAATAGTATAAGAGTTAGAGTAAGTTTATTGATTAGTGTATTGGTCATAATATGGACTGCATGAGTTAAAACATATGCAAAATGATTAAAAAAGACACTGGCAGGAAAATTGAAAATTTTTTAAAGACAGAAACAGCAGCAGAAGTGTAACTGGGTCAATAGCTATGTTCCAGCCATATATTTTGATGCCCATTTTGGAATATTGCATAAAATGCCAATATGTGCACAAAATCTTAAAATGTGCCTAAAAAAACTTATTTGCAGATCTTTTTTTTTCATCCGATAAGAAAACATGCGTATAAACTACGATGGAAACACATCTAACTATTAAATTCCTTGATGCACAACAGATAACTCATGTAACTTTAACAGATCATGTGATTAGAGAACTGGTCTAAGCAGCGCACCAAATCTCATCGCACACCATCTCAAATGTTGTTTTAATCATTCTGAAATGCATGACCCAAAGTCCATTGTCCAAATGATTTGGTATGTTAGCTCCCTGAGCACAATTGTGTTCCCAAACATCATCCGCCTTTGAACATAAGATAACATGACAGTTTGTTATTGCGTTTCGTCTGCATGCTATGAGGTGGAAATCATTTATTATTTAGTGAAAAAGGTTTCCCCGACTGCAGCAACTTTTATTCTTAATATTAATATTTTGCGCAGTTTCTCAGGAAGTGACGTTTTTGTCCTCTTGAACACATGGAATGAAAGTGGTGCTTTATTTGCAAATTGTTTATGCAATATTCTAATTTCCCTTGTAAGTTAAATACACAACAAGCTTATAACAACAAAAAAAAAATGTCTAGAATAAAGAGAAGAAAAAAAATCTTTAAAATAAATAAATAAGTAAATCCTAAGTTTCAATTTGGCCAAATTCTTATAAATCACTCAACATATTTCTGTTAACAAAGTTTTTTTTTCTTCTAAAAAATAGAATAAATTTTTTTACATTTATCAGGTTTTCCCCTGCTGTCTGACGGATCTTCGAACTCTGGGTTACGACCCACCAATTTGGAAGCACAGCTGTATAGTCTAGTCGCTGGATTCAGAGGAAAGACAGCCTAGCCGCAATGTTTTTCCCCCGGACGTTGTGAATTCTTGCAATGGCCTTGCTAACTTCCATGTGTGCATGGGCCCTAATAGAAAGCAGACATAATTAATATGAGATTCCTGTGTGTGATTAATGATATTGATTCAATTTTCCAATCCCGTGTTTTTCCCCAGTTCTGAAAGTTTCATCGGTATTGCCATGGCCAATTAGAATGATTGCTCACTGCTGGCATCAAAGGATGCTGGGAGAACATATCTTGCATTGGAACTCGTGTACTTGGAGGACAGAAAAACAAGTCTGATGTCTCTCATTAGCCTTTGTACATAATCAGAAGGGATGGATGGAAAATGTCGGCTATTCAAATAATGCCTCAATGTCGGCAAGTATAAATGATTACATGAATAAAAAAATGAGCCGCTAATAACCACAGCTGGATGTACAACTTCGTCTGTTTCAGTGAAAACTCTTCATGTAAAAGCTCTGCAGTGTAAATACCACAGCAGAAGGAAAGGTACTGATAACCCAGCCTGAAACGGAACTGTTAGATTAAGCACAATGAAAATGAAAAAGCAACAGCCTTTATCAGTGTCTGGCTCAAAGGCGTAATGGAGTTATCTCAAATGCAAATGTGTATATTGTAGGCAGCCTTGACCCTGTGTCTACCCTTGTGTATCCGCTTGTGTTTCACACTCCATCTCTCTCATGAGCCAAGATGGACTAACTGTTGAAAGCAGGTGAATCAGTGGCATTATTCCAGCTGCAGTTAAAGAAATCATTCACCCAAAAATCTCAAATATGGAACTAAAGTTGTCAAGCTTCAGAAATGACACAAAGAAAGTCCTGTTAATGCATTTGAAAGTTTATATGGCTCTGAAGTTTTGGGTATATATAACAGCCAATTCTCGATCTCATTAACTATTATTAGTTTTTGCTGAGAGGCAAAGTTAAGTTTCATAAATTTTTCATGACTTTTTATTTAACCTAAATGTTGTATTAGAGCGCTGCCTTTGTTGTTTTGTATTGTTTGCTCATCTTTATTTCCTATTGTAAAAACTTTTATAATAGCTATTATTGTTCATTAAAACCAACATTAAACGAACAGCGGCAGTGTTGTGAAAATATCATACATTGTTTTATTGTAAATGCTCTAGCATTATGCATCTTCATATTATATCTTCTAATATTTTCTGAATGGACTTTTCTGACCATAAAGGTAAAAAGAATAAAACAACAACAACAGTGTCTCCTTCACTCCAGTTCTCATATTTTCCATTACCATTTGACTTTTTTCCTCTTCAAATGCTGAAACGCTTGTTTCGTTCCCCAGGTTAAAAGTGGCCTTTCTAACAGTTATAATGTGGGGTTAAGCACAGTATGGAAAGCCCTAATAATTCACTACACTGGAAGCTTATCACTGAATTACAATGTTAAAATTTTGGTTCTCTTCTTCACACAACACTATTACATAACTTCAGAAGTCTAAGAATAGTTTGCACAAGATTGCTTTTATAATGCTTTTACTGTGCTTTTGCATCCCCATTGCAGCTGAATGGAAAAGAGCAACAGTACATTATTAAAATGTCTTTCTGGTTGACCAGGAAAGTCTTGCTGGTTAAGTTAATTAAGACGCCAGGAATAAGTAAACTGGAATCACAATGCCAGTGACCTCCTATGCAGATCTTTTCAGTATGATCCTCCAACAAATACTTGCATTCTCCAGTCCCTTCCCATAAATAATAGTATGGCTGATGGAAAATGCAAGAGGTGACAAGGTTAAAATCTAAATTTAGAAGACATCTGCTCCGTGTGATTTTAGAAACTCTACATGTGTATTGTAACATCAGCTGTTTGACCCCTGCTCTGAGTTAAACTGATCTGGAAGAACAACCGCAAAAGAAAAAAAAAGAGCCTCAAAATACACTAGCTTAGTATCTCTTAGAAAATGTTCTGCCAGATCTTGTGATCTTTCTGGATTTCATCTTATTGATTGGTCAAATACTAGAGATTGCATTTGTTAATTTTCTTTCTAGGTCTGCTCGCTAGATCCTTCAGACCTCTTCATTCTCAGTGATCTTAATTTGAATGGCTATGGAAAGTACTTTAATATTGAGGTCATTTGTGCAATATGTTTTACACCTGAAACAGCAGAGGGGGGCAAAAGAGGGAGGCCTGTAATCATTAGATTGCAATTGATGTGACAGCATATTGAGCAGGTATGATGCAGCAGGGCCTGCTTGTTGCGTCCAATCAACTAACATGGTTTTATCATGTGTCGGCTTTATCGGTTGTGTAATAACATTTCTTCTCCGCAGGGTACCCCGCCCTAACTAGAACCAGATGAGGTGTATCATGTCATACTTGGAGGAGAACGAATCGAACATGACAAAAGTGGGTGGGTATTTTATATTTCTGATACATAGAAGCGGGAACACATTTCTAAAGGGATATTCTCATGAAAATAAAGGACTGCAGCTGTTGTGCAGATTGAAAAAGTGTTATGTTGGTAATGGGGTGACAGGCAGAGAGGAGAGCAAACTCAAGCAAGATCCATTTAATGCTTCTAGAGTACATATGGAGTGGACACACCTGTACTGAAACAGACAGCATAACTTGACAGATGAATGTTGTTTCTTTATTTTTTGAATTTTTTTGAAAACAACACATTACATCACACTTTACAAAACTTGCAACTCAACAGCCCAACATAATCCAGCACTTACCATCACTATTAGTATTGCTCAAAATTAAGATTATCCTTTGGGGTTGGGTAGTTAGAATTTTTACACAAGCAAGTACCACTATTGTTTTTTGTTTCTTTTTTTTTTGTTTCTTTTTTTTTTTTTTAATTCAGAAAATGCAAAAATTTAGTTCAATGTGATGTATTAGTACTCTGTGCTTACCACAATATGTTTAGAGAATGGTGGTGCATCATTTTGAACATTTTCAGAAATCAAATGTGAACTTTTTCCTAGATATGACTAAGCAGTGGGCACAATCCTGTCTGCAGCAGCAAAGACAGCCCATGTGCCGTAAGTCAGAAAACACCTCTGATGGCTTGATTGGCCTCATGAATTTGAGTCTGACCACAATTCCCACATTTTAACAGTCTGGCATACGGCCACATTTATTACATTTGTGTGTACTTCAAAGTTCATTTGGATTCCTAAGCCTGCATTACTCGCATTGCCTCAGTCAAGCATTAGAGTCATGTGCAATACTAAAACAGACCATAAACTTAAAGGCAGTCGTTATATTTTATATATTTTCGGGTGTTTTCTGCTCAGCATAAGCTTAATAATATCTTTGATGGACATCAAGGCTGGAGTTTTGAGGCCAGCTGTATTTAAAGGACCACTGTGTGTTACAGTGTGCGTTTTCAACTTTACATGTTTTAACTGTTAGCACTTCTTTCAGCTGATTGGGATACTTTCAGTACATGTGTATGTGCGCTTAAAGGAATAGTTTACTCATAAATTAAAATTCTGAGAACATATACTTCTTCCTTCATGTGTATTTGTACAGCACTTTTCATGATACAGTATACATACAGTAGGTAGTAAAAAAATTAAATAATAATCATGTATGATTATGCTTCCATGGCATCTTTATTGAAAAAATAACTTAAACCAGCCATAGGTGGTTTGATAGACTTGACTGTTTAAAGCTGTTCTAGCTGGTCAGCCAGCTGGCCCTCCAGTCTGACAAGCACTGAAAACTCTCCTAAAACCGTCAAACCAGGCCAGGCAAACTATCCAAGTTCAGAAAACCACCTTAAACTGATTTGTGCTCAACACCCCCCCCCCCCCCCCCCCCCCACAGACACTAATGCATCAGATTTGAATGTTCTGCAGAACTCCAAAAACCTGTGTTCAGTGCACAATACACTGCAGCTTCGAGCTGAAATTAAAAACAGGGGAAGTAAAACACCAACAACATTTCTTCCTTTTCACATTAATTGAGATTTAAGTAAATTAATAAATTTTTATGTTTTGCACCACATAACCATCTCCATTATTATGGCTCTTCTGATGTTGTAAACTTGCTCGGTTGCGCACCTGGTACAGCTTTGCATTTACTTGGATACGAATCCAGTGAAACAAAAGTCACAATAAAAGAGCTCAAAGACTCTAAGCTAAAATGGCATGGTTAATTCAGCAAATGTGTTTTTATTTTATGTTTGCTTTTGTTAACACTTTTGTTCTTAAGGTAGGGTTTAGTGTAGGTGGTATGTTATTTTCAAACACAATAGAGCAGGAGTTTCAAACTCAGTTCCTGGAGGGCTGCAGCCCTGCAGAAATTAGTTCCAACCCTGCTCCAACACACCATCCATCTAGTTTTCAAATGAGATTAGCTGGATCAGGTGTGTTTAATTAAGGTTGTAGCTAAACTCTGCATGTGGCCCTCAAGGAATTGATTTTGACATCCCATTCAGTTTTTCAGCTTTCAAACTGTTGTGGTACATGAACAATCAATATATTAAAACATTGGCAGATTCAGATCTGCTTTGAATAACACTAAACACACTTTTAACACAATTCACTGGACATTTCTCTTAGAAAGTGCTGCAAAACATGAAAGATGCAGGATAACATCGTTTTGCATTTTTTATTGAACCTAGACTGGATTAGATACAGCAGGAAGTGCAGCAGACTTTTTGGAGATTGAAAGCAATGACTCAGTGAACATCTGGAACAGTAGTTCTTAACAACTGCCTCAACAGTACAAAAAATTCAGCTCTGAATCAAAGCAGCAGAGGCCTTAAGAAGACTTTGGGTACTTCACTTAACATCTAGATTTACATGTGACATACATAAATTATATTTATTTGGAAGAAATGTTGTCACTCATTCTCTAGCCTTAACTGACCTTGGGAGCAGAAAATGTGCAAGTCAAACAAACAAAAGTTACCATTTAGCCACAAACTTCATCCATCCACTCATATTCTTCTACCCTTAAAATTCCGTATGTAGATAAAACTCCATAACATGAAAGCCAGTCCTAGCTTGAAATGTAGTACAGTATATTGCCGTTATATAGCAAACCTCCAACTGCTTTATTACTATATAAAAATAAAATAGATTAGGTTTTTAAGAAGTGTGGGTGAGAAAGCAAGAGAGAATTAATCTTTTCTATAACTTTATGTCTCCCATGACCCTGGAAAGTGCTGGAATATACATAATCAAACCGTCAAACTAATGATGAATCTAGCAGTGATAACCCACCTGTTTCCCACGTTTGCCAGAGATTTTATATATATATATATATATATATATATATATATATATATATATATATATATATATATATATATATATATATATATATATATATATATAATTATTTATTTTTTTTATATTATAATTTTTTTTCCCACTGAAGGCTGTTAAAAATGTTAGAGTTATTTCCATAGATTTGTGGGGTTTTATAGTGGCAGTTTAGGAATCACCACAGGTTCAGCCACCAGCTAATGATCTTTAACAGCCAGTTAAAGTCTTAGCATGATTTGAGCACAGTGTTTCCCCACTAACCCTGTGCCTTTACACTTGAAGAGTTATTACTTATATGTTTATTTCAGATGTATTCCCTTCAAGAACCGCAGGTGTTGTACTGTCACATGCAACAGGATACCATTTGTATCAAATACCGAAATTATGTTTTGAGGTTTGACTGTTTCTTTACCTGCTAATAACAAATCCCAAACCTGCAACATGTGTCAGCAGTCCTAACTGTGACACACAGAAAAGCTCACATGTACACAGGATATATACAGTCAGTGAGTATCAGTAGTCAGGATAATAAGATATCAGGTAGGGCATATGTGAGTAGAGGTGGCCCTGGAAAGTGGAGCAACCTGCTGGGCAGAGAAAGACAGGCAGGGACAGAGAGTCTCTGGAAGTGAACAGGACTGTACAGGGTTCTTGAACAACAAACACGAAAGTACAGGACAGATTGTGACAAAACTGTCCAGACTGCAAAATCAACAGAGACAACACAAAAGGGTGAGACAACACACAACAAATGACTAGAGGACATGTGTCAAACCACGCTCCTGGAGGGCATCAGTCCTGCAGCTTAGTTCCAACCAACTTCACAATACCTGCCTGGAAGTTTCTAGTACTCCTAAAGACTTTGATTAGCTAGGTCAGTTGATATTATTTAATGTAGGAGATATGCAGGACAGTGGCCCTCCTGGAGCTTGTCAAATGTGCTAGAACAAATGTGAGGATTTCCAGTCAGGATTTAGACTGTATCATAGTACTGAGACTGCTCTCATCCGAGTTACAAATGACCTGCTCTTATCATCTGATCGTGGTTGTATCTCTCTATTAGTGCTACTGGATCTTAGTGCTGCTGACCACAACATTCTTTTGAGTAGACTAGAAAATTATGTTGGCATTAGTGGAAGTGCATTGGCATGGTTCAAATCTTACTTATCTGACGGCCATCAATTCATAGCAGTGAATAATGAGGTATCATACCGATCACAAGTGCAGTGCGGAGTACCTCAAGGCCCAATACTAGGACCGTTGCTTTTCACACTTTACATGTTACCCTTAGGAGATATCATCAGGAAACATGGTGTTAGCTTTCACTGTTATGATACTCAGCTCTATATTTCTTCATGGCCCGACAAAGCATACCAATTTGCAAAAGTAACAGAATGTACAGTATAGTTGATATAAAAAACTGGATGACTAGTAACTTCTAGTGGTGTTAATTATCGGACCTAAAACCTCCGCATGTAATAATCTAGAACACTGTCTAACACTTGCTGGCTGCTCTGTCAATTCTTCGTCATCAATTAGGAACCTAGGTGTGTTATTTAACCGCAGTTTTAACTTTAAAAGCCACGTTTCTAGCATTTGTAAAATCTAATTTTTCCATCTCAGAAATATATCTAAATTATGACCTATCCTCTCAATGTCAAATGCAGAAATGTTAATTCATGTGTTCTTGACCTCAAGGTTAGATTAATGCTTTATTGGGTGGTTGCTCTTCGTGCTTAATAAACAAAACCCAGTTAGTCCTAAATGCAGCAGCTAGAGTTCTTACTAGAACCAGGAAGTATGACCATATTAGCCCGATTCTGTCAACACTGCACTGGCTCCTTATTAAACATTGCATAGATTTTAAAATCCTGCTAATTACTTATAAAGCCCTGAATGGTTTAGCACCTCAGTATTTGAATGAGCTCTTGTTACATTATAGTCCTCCACGTCCGCTCCATTCTCAAAACTCTGACCATTTCTTAATACCTAGAATATCAAAATCAACTGCGGGCGGCAGATCATTTTCCTATTTTGTTTTTTTCACGATTCACAAGTTTTCATCAAATTATTTGTGATATGGGAGGAAAAAATATATTTCAGTGCTTTCTCTCACAATTGTATAGTTGGGTAATTATACTGTATATAAATTGCGGGCATCAGGGAGCCATTATTAATATGCAGTGCACTTTTTACTTTCACTTTCGAGAATTCGCATTCACTCGTACTCTGTGCGGCAACACATTTTACAAGATTAGATGTTTGTCAGTGGTGCCCAGGATCTGCAAATCATTCGCCATCATCCTATCAGTCAAATGCAAACTTAGAATATTTTACAAACCTGCAATAACTACATATGTTAAATAAGTCAAATATCATTTATTTATTTCATTTATTTAATCCCATTTTATTAGCCAATGTCTTTGCTATTGACCTTCGATGATCCAATTCAACTATACTAAGCAAAAATGTCAGATTTGTGTTTCTTTTTTCCTTTTTTTTTTGCTGAATAGTGTTAAACTTTCTTCTCCTGAGTCATATTCTTCATGCAATATGTTTGAGCTGCACCCGCTACTGTACAGACATGAATGTACATTTCCTTCAGCCTGAGGCTTACTCATTTCACTTTTGGTGAGAAAGGGCATTTAGATTTGTAAAAGAAGAACTTTTTATATTAAAAACAAACAAGCATGCCCTGCCCAGATTTATAAAGTAACTCAAAAATAATGTAACATTACTTTCCATAAAAAGTAAATTAGTTACTTTTTTAGGGAGTAACGATATTGTAACACTTTACTTTTAAAAGTAACTTTCCCCAACACTGGGCTTGAGGAGACATGGGCAACTGCAGCCATAGAGGGCAAGCTCCACCCTTAATCAAACACACCTACCTGTAATTTTCAACCAATCCTGAAGACTTAGGTTAGATTTTTAAGGTGAGTTTGATTAGGTGAAAAGCTATACTATACAAGAATAAATGAGTAGAGTAGATAGACTACATCCTGTGGCACAAATTAATCTGGCAATGCAAGAGGAAGCACAATATATATAGGAAGGAAAGCACAAGTCAGCACAATTACCAAAACGAGGACTGGACGAGACTAAACAAGGGGATGTGGTACAGGGAAATAAGGAGTCTAGGCAAGAGAAGCACATGGCCAATACAAATGCAGTCTTAATAACAGAATCCATACAATCAATAATTTTGTGTATTACCAGTGTGATCTCATGATAATTCGTAATGTATTTTACATAAAATGTGGTTCTATAAAATGTACATTTACTTACATTTTTACAGGCACAAAAATGTACAATACTGATGTATTGTCAGCATCTACAGGTACAAATGCTTTCTTATTTTAAGAATTTTTACGTATTTTAATGTTTTATTGGTAAAAAATAAAAATGAATCCTTATGAATATTGAAATCGCAGCATTAATTTTATTATTATTATTGTTTTAAGTTGTCATATTAAAGACCTGTTTTCAATTGCATTATTAAATTGTTTACTCATTTACTTAATATGAAATGATAACATTTTGTTTTGTTCTGTGTGATTTCTGATGCCAGCTCATTTCCAAAAATAGGCCTACATAATGTTAAGACTTCACTTTAAACCTTAAAATAAATAACATTTCTGCAATAAATAAACCTTTACTTGTCATGTAATGTTTACTTTGTTTGCCATAATGTCTAATGTTTAAGGCGTTTTCTCTGACATGCTGTGACTGACAATAAAACTATAAAATACACCAAAAAAGATAATTACGAAATGAAATTTTTTTATTTGTGCGCTGTAATCCAAATCTTCCGAATCCATACGACTGCGAAAAACAGACTTAAATCCAAACCTTTTTTTGGCAATCTTCATCTCTATCCCGAGCAGTGAGTCCAGTGACCGTGAGCAGCAAAGCCCACGCCAGTGTTACCAACTATTTCCCTGGAAAGTAGCTGAACCCTGCTTGAAAAGTAGCTAAATGTCACTAAATGACGTCATGCGTCATTAGCATATTGATGTCATCTTCACATCGTATTTGCATTCTGCATAATGTCGGCACTTCAAAGCTGTTAAGCAGTTTTTTCTGTGCTCACAAATTGCTTTAATATATATATATAGACTTCTAGACTTCATGGCAAGAATAAACGGTCAAAATAAATTTTCAAGTTTAATACAAAGGAGAAGCTGGTGATTAGTCCGGGGCAACACAGCGTGCACATGCACAGTTCATTCACTGTCAGTTGCTGTGTGGACAATGGAATGCGCAGCTCATCTTTCAGTCACTTACTGAACAGAGTAGACACTCAGAGGGGTGTGACCGCAGTGGGGAAGCAAGACCTTGTGCTTGCGCAGGATAATACTGGTGACATTTAGAGAGTTGCTAAGGTTTGTCCAAAAAGTCGCTAAATATAGCGACAAAGTCGCCAAGTTGGCAACACTGGCCCAAGCTGACTGACACGCTCTTTGCAAATTAAAATGTTGCCGCTTCAAATGACAGGTTTTACAGCAGGATATTGAGCGCTCTTTTGCCTGCATTCGTCACAGACTGTGACATGCTGTGTTTCTGGTGAGTAGTGTTTGAATCATAGACTGTAAAAAAACATGGACGTAGTGTCCGTGACATCACCAGTAGGTTTCTGAATAGCGTTTTTGAAGCCCAAAGTGGGCGGAGCCAGCTGTCACCATCTTGGCAGCACGTCACCGTGTGTCACTCCCAGAAAATTTAAAATGGGCAAAGAGGCAGGAGATGAAACCACCCCAAACTTGCTCGACGGTGGTGACAGCGGCAATCCACCTGTCACTCAAGTGGAATGTCACGCCCCTTAATTATGCAGAACTTTAAGGCTTAATATAATTGAAATGGATGAGTTACAAAAAAATTCACCCCCCTTACAGTTGTCATGTAGGCCAAAATTAGCTATATAGACCAAAACCACTTTTTGTACCAAGCTGTAAACATATTTTTTTTCTGCTGTAAAGTTGGGCATTTTATCATGGGGAGTACTCCTTTTTGGAGCCAGCCTCTAGCGGCCAGTCGATGAATTGCAGTTTTAGTCACTTCTGTGTTGGTCTGGAATGTTGCTGCTTGGTTTGAATGATGTGCATGTGCCTTCACAAGTTACGGAGTGGATCGTGAAAATAATCTCGATAATATTTTCAGCGATTAACAAATTAAATTCTGCTCTGCACCTCACACAAACCTACTGTATTCCACCGGAGAGGACTGCGGCTGCAATGCATCGTCATTTGAATTACTTTTGGTGCTACTTATGACATTTTTGCAATAAATAAATGATTGTAATTGCATTTATCTGTCTGTCATGTTTTTCTTATACTGTACAGAAATAATCATGTTTAGGTTTAGAGGTAGGAGTGGGATTAGCGACTATAAAAATATTTTTAATGCTATATTGTTACTAAAATAGTTTTTTTCCTGCATATTTCGGTTATTTGTGTTTTATATCCTTTTATATTTGCTATAAAACAAGTAGGTTAAGGTTGGGAGATAGGTAAAGGGGTCTAAAAATCAAAATCACTTATTGATAAAATGATAAAAATGCATTGATACAAATATCTTGATATAAAAGGTACACAAATATTTTACGTTTTTTAAGCTAAAAATACTAGTGATTTGTATGTTTTTAATGTTGAAATATGTCTAAATAATAGATACAATAGCAGACTGTCGTCACTCAATGGCTGGATGTCTAGGTAGTGCCCGCAGAATAACATAGGTTTCATAGACAATTGGACGAGTTTTTGGGGCAGACCTGACCTGTTGAAATGGTCTTCACCCTCCTGGGGTGGTGCCACTCTTCTGTCCAGAAATATGGCACATAGTCTTAGAGCTTGTACCTGACTAACTGGGGCCCAGGTCAGGAAGCAGACAGACTGGCTAAACCGACCGTCTGCTAGCCGCCTCACATCACAGAAATCAGTTAATTCTCAGCACATAGAGACTTTCACCTAGATATCACACTATAGAGACTGTGTCTGTCCCCCAAACTAGAAAATACAAAAAACGTCCAAACCAATTTAAAAGTAACAATTTAATTGATGTTCAACAAATAAAAAACAGATGTAATACAGATAAACAAATGATAAAGCTTGGCTTATTTAATATCAGGTCCCTTTCTACGAAAACACTTTTTGTTAATCATATGATCAATGATCATAACCTAGATGTGCTCTGTTTGACAGAAACCTGGCTAAAAACTGATGATTACATTATTTTAAATGAGTCTACACCCCAGGATTACTGTTATAAACATGAGCCACATCCAGAAGGTAAAGGAAGAGGTGTTGCTTCAATTTATAACAATGTTTTTAGTATTTCTCAGAGGGCGGGCTTCAAGTATAACTCGTTTGAAGTAATGGTGCTTCATATAACATTGTCCAGAGAAACAAATGTTAATGATAAATCCCCTGTGACGTTTGTACTGGCTACTGTATACAGGCCACCAGGGCACCATACAGACTTTATTAAAGAGTTTGCTGATTTTATATCCGAGTTAGTGCTGGCTGCAGATAAAGTTTTAATTGTTGGTGATTTTAATATCCATGTTGATAATGAAAAAGATGCAGTGGGATCAGCATTCATAGACATTCTGAACTCTATTGGGGTTAGGCAACAGGTCTCAGGACCTACTCATTGTCGAAATCATACTCTAGATTTAATACTGTCACATGGAATTGATGTTGATGGTGTTGAAATTATGCAGCCAAGCGATGATATCTCAGATCATTATTTAGTTTTGTGCAAACTTCATATAGCTAAAACTGTAGATTCTACTCCTTGTTACAAGTATAGTAGAACCATCACTTCTACCACAAAAGACTGCTTTGTAAGTAATCTTCCTGATTTATCCCAGTTCCTTAGCATATGCAATACCTCAGAACAACTTGATGATGTAACAGAAACTATGGACTCTCTCTTTTCTAGCATTTTAGATTCAGTTGCTCCTTTATGTTTATAGAAGATTAAGAAAAACTGTCTGACACCGTGGTATAATTAGCACACTTGCACCCTAAAGAGAGCAGCCCGGAAAATGGAGCACAGATGGAGGAAAACAAAACTAGAAGTATTTTGTATTGCTTGGCGGGAAAGTAACTTATTCTACAGAAAAGTATTACAAACTGCTAGATCTGATTACTTTTCGTCTCTTTTAGAAGAAAACAAACATAACCCCAGGTATTTATTCAATTCAGTGGCTAAATTAACGAAGAATAAAGCATCAATCGGTGTTGACATTTCCCAACAGCACAGCAGTGATGACTTTATGAACTACTTTACTTCTAAGATCGATATTATTAGAGATAAAATTGAAACCATGCAGCCGTCAGCTATAGTATTGCATCAGATAGCGTGCTATAGTTCGCCTGAGGAACAATTCCACTCATTCTCTACCATAGGAGAGGAAGAATTGTATAAACTTGTTAAATCATCTAAACCAACAACAGCTCCTAAAAGAGGTGCTTCCAGAAGTCATAGATCCTCTTCTGACTATTATTAATTAAACATTGTCATTTGGCTATGTCCCCAAAACCTTCAAACTGGCTGTTATTAAGCCTCTCTTAAAAAAACCCACAACTTGACCCCAAAGAACTAGTTAATTACAGACCGATCTCAAATCTCCCTTTCTGTCCAAGATACTAGAAAAGGTAGTATCCTCACAATTATATTCCTTCTTAGAGAAAAATTGCATCTGTGAGGATTTCCAGTCAGGATTTAGATCGTATCATAGTACTGAGACTGCTCTCCTTAGTGTTACAAATGACCTGCTCTTTTCATCTGATCTTGGTTGTTTTTTTATTTTGGTTCTATTTTATCTTATTGGAGCTGTGATGATTATTGACCACAACATTCTTTTGAATAGGCTAGAAAACTTTGTTGGCATTAATGGAAGTGCATTAGCATGGTTCAAATCATACTTATATGACCGCCATCAATTTGTAGCAGTGAATGAAGAGGTATCATTTCGATCACAAGTGCAGTATGGAGTACCTCAAGGCTCAGTACTAGCCCTGAATGGTTTAGCACCTCAGTATTTGAATGAGCTCTTATTACATTATAGTCCTCCAACCTGCTGTGTTCTCAAAACTCAAAACTGCCAATTTTATAATACCTAGAATATTAAAGTCAACTGCGGGCAGCAGATCCTTTTCCTATTTAGCGCCTAAACTCTGGAATAACCTACCTAACATTGTTCGGGAGGCAGACATGCTCTGTCAGTTTAAATCTAGATCTCTTTAACCTGGCTTACACATAACACACTAATATGGTTCTAATTAGAATTTTTAGGCTGCATTAATTAGGTAAACCGGAACCGGGAACACTTCCCATAACACTCAATGTACTTGCTGCATTGTTAGAAGAATGGCATCTATGCTAATATTAGTCTATTTATCTCTTATTCCAAGGTCACCGTAGCCACCAGATCCAGTCTGTATCCAGATCAGATGGTCACTGCAGTCACCCGGATCCAGTACGTATCCAGCCCAGATGGTGGATCAGCACCTAGAAAGGACCTCTACAGCCCTGAATGTCAGCGGAGACCAGGACAAATAGTTGAGTCCCAGATACTGATCCCCTGTAAAGACCTTGTCTCAGACGACCACCAGGACAAGACCACAGGAGCCAGTTGAGTCCTCTGTACAATCTGACTTTGCTGCAGCCTGGAATTGAACTGTTGGTTTCGTCTGGTCAGAGGAGAACTGGCCCCCCGACTGAGCCTGGTTTCTCCCAAGGTTTTTTCTCCATTCTGTCACCGATGGAGTTTTGGTTCCTTGCCACTGTTGCATCTGGTTTGCTTAGATGGGGACACTTCATTTACAGCGATATCGTTGACTTGATTGCAAATGATTGCACAGATACAATTTAGACTGAACTGATCTGCATGATGACATCACTGAATTCAATGATGAACTGCCTTTAACTGTCATTTTGCATTATTGACACACTGTTTTCCTAATTAATGTTGTTCAGCTGCTTTGACACAATCTGTTTTGTTAAAAGCACTATATAAATAAAGGTGACTTAACTTGACTAAATTGTACATTTTAGCATCAGTGAAAACCTACAAAAATGTTTGTTTTGTGCTTGTAAATGTTGCGTATTAATACCTATGTATAAACAATGAGACCAGGCTGGCATTACACATTCAGTGGCACAGAAATTTTCATCTGGTTCAAATGTGAAATTTCAAAAACTTTGAAATGTATTACACAGATGAGACTTTAGTATTTATTTATTTACAGAATAACAATTTAAAATAACTATATTACATTTACATTTAGTCATTTAGTAGATGTTTTTATCCAGAGCGACTTAAAATAATGACAATAGAAGCAATCAAAATCAACAAAAGAGCAATAAAATGCAAGTGCTATGACAAGTGTCGGTTAGCAAGGTTTTATAAACCGACACTTGTCATAGCACTTGCATATTATTGCTCTTTTGTTGATTTGTTGATATATATACACACACAACAAAAAGAAAACAAGTAGATAGAATAGAAAAAGAATAGAGAAGGCTAGTGTTAGAGGCCCTATTTAAGAAAACAAGCAGTTAGAAAACAAATAGAGAGTGGAAGTGTTAGAGGGTCAAGTCCACAAATAGATAAAATAGAATTAGAATAGAGTGTGCTAGAGTTAAGAGGGTCAAATAAAGATGGAAGAGATGTTTTTTGCCTTTTCTTGAAGATGGCTAAGGACTCAGCTGCTTGGATTGAGTTGGGCAAAACAACTGAGCATCTGTGACAGCGGAATTTTTGGTTGTAGAGAATAGCCACACGTGTATCAGTAAATTTGAAGTAACAGACAAAAGTTGCAAACTTGTAGATTTGTTTTTTCTCTCCCACAAACGCAACACAATAGTTACACCTTCTCGAATCCTTCCCTGCAGGTGCAGAAATCGTATTCTATGAATCACAAATTAAAAAATTCTTATGCTGACATGTTTTGCTACTATTGCTGCAGTGAATATGGTGCAAAACACCTGCATCATAAAATTAAAAGTCAAAGACAAATTCTGCACATCCGTAAATCAGTATTACAGTATGCCAATTCTTGCATTGAGAGTTGCATGCTTGTAGACTATTTATATACACTGCCTGTCCAAAAACAAAAAAGTCACACACTCTAATATTTAATTGAACCGCCTTTAGCTTTCATTATGGCACGCATTCGCCATGGCATCATTTTGATAAGCTTCTGCAATGTCACAACATTTATTCCCGTCCAGAGTTTTATTCATTTTTCGCCAGGATCTTGTATTGATGATGGGAGAGTCAGACCGCTGCGCAAAGTCTTCTCCAGCACATCCCAAAAATTCTCATTGGGGTAAAGGTTTGACTCTGGACTCTGTGGTGGCCAATCCATGTGTAAAAATGATGTTGCATGCAAATAAAGACTGGACGAGACTAAACAAGGGTATGTGGTACAAAGAAACATGGAGTCGGGGCAAGAGAAGCACGTGGATGACACAAGGAAAGACAAAGCCATGTGTTTAAGAATAACTTTGACACCTGAAACAAAGACATACAGACAGGGCACAGTCACATTAATCTTTGCACAGAATAAAATGCATGAGTGAATGCAGTCATCTTAATAAGAGAATCCATGCAATAAGCAGTTTTCTGCAATGGTCTTCCAGTGGCAAAGACTTTTTTTTTTTTTTTTTTTTTACACACATTAGTTTCAAGTTACCCAATCTACGAATTTGCCACCAATTTCACCAAAATGTGATTTTTTTTTATGAACTGCAATGAGAGTGTTGAATTACCAGTATGGAATTATAATATTTCTAGCATTGAGCAACTCATATACAGTAGGTTTTAATTTTTGCCACAAAGACATCACGCACTGTACAACTTTATTAACTCATGTTTTTCAGTTGCATTAGTTTGCATTCATTTGCATAAATTCACTCATAACCAAATGGTATGACATAAGCGACTAATTTGAAACGCTACACAAGCAGCAAAAATAATGTGAAGACTCAAAAATGATTTCTTCATTTTACTCAAAACAAAATGGTCAAGTCAAGTCAAGTCAAGTCACCTTTATTTATATAGCAGTTTTAACAATACAGATTGTGTCAAAGCAACTGTACAGCGTTAATTAGGAAAAGAGTGTGTCAGTAATGCAAAATGACAATAGTAAACACTCATTTTTCAGTTAAAGTTAGTTCATCATTGAATTCGATGTCATCATCCAGCTCAGTTCAGTCTAAATAGTATCTGTGCAATCATTTGCAATCAAGTCAACAATATTGCTGGAAATTAAGTGTCCCCAACTAAGCAAGCCAGAGGCGACAGTGGCAAGGAACCAAAACTCCATCGCTGACAGAATGGAGTAAAAACCTTGGGAGAAAACCAGGCTCAGTCGGGGGGCCAGACGAAACTAGCAGTTCAATTCCAGGCTGCAGCAAAGTCACATTGTGCAGAGGACTCAGATTACACGTGTGCTACCAGGGAACAATCAACTTATGGAGAATACATATTTATCTCTTTATCTCACTAGTGTTAGGCATTTCACAACCTGACATTTGAACAACGAGTAATTGTGGATCTTTTCGCTTAGTCACTCAATGGGTGTATGAGGTTTATGACTGTAAAGGAACAAAGGCTGTTGGCTGATTCATGAGCATGCCACATTTTTGCCCTCCGTTTCACCCATTAACACTTCACAATGAGCAGATTATGATTTTATGGTACCATTCTGTAAAATCGTTTCTTATTAGACGCCAAACAACCGTAGCGATCAGGGGAAAATTGTCTCAGCACTTTGGATCCTTTTTGATGTCCCCCAAAACCAATTTGTTTTCAGTCCTTGCTTTGATTTGTTGGTTTCTATGGACACAATTCATTAGAAACACTTTTCTTGTCAAAGCATTTACTGGTCTATCAATGGGGACCAGACCCTGCCTGGGAATAAATCAGCTGTCGGAGCCGAGCCGATGGAAAGAGAGTGTCGCTGCAATTAAACGCAGCTCGGATGGGCCCCCAACATGGGCGGCGGCAACATCAAGCAGCACAGCTTGGATGCACACCTCTGGAGATCAACTCATAGGATGGGGCGCACAGGTCCACCCCTGTATCACTCCTCCAGAAGGCTGTCAACTTTGGCACATCATTGTGCGGGACCACTGTATTCGTTCTCCAAATTGCAGTCAAGCTTCAGAAATAAAAGAGCCCCTGAGACCCATTTGCTACAGCAGGCGAACCCAGCTTCAGCAGTGCGTCACACACTGCACATTGACACTTTCATGGCTGGCTTTTTTTTTTTCTTTTTTCTTTTCTCAAACCAGCGCTTTGACCTTTGGAGAATTTTCCCAATTGTTCCCTTCTTTGTATTTCTTTTTTCTTTGTCCACTTTTTCCTTTCTGTGATGATTGCCCCTTTCTTGTTTTGTTTTACTGTTTCGTTCTCTTGATTTCTATGGTGACTGCAAACTTCCCAGGAATAATGAAAGCCTAGGGATTAAGAAGCGTGAACAGTGATGGCTTTTTCATAAAGAGATAGGAAACTCCTGGAATAAATGGGATGGGTTCATATGATGGGCTTCACAGATGGGACATTAAGTCAGATAGGAGACTTTTGGTCATTCGATGAAACTGGAGAAAATGATCGAAGAAAATGCCTAATTTGCATTACCACAGTGTCTCGATGGGGTAAGTCACCATTTATTGTGCCACTCATTTCTGCCGTTTTTATCATGGGATGATTTGTGTAAACAATTAATAAACTGTTAGGCAGCTGTGGTTTGAGCCCAGCAAGGAGTGATCTGTTAAATCCTTTGATGAGGTGCTTAACTTTAGGTTTCTTCATGGATGGAACCTGTAATAAACATACTGTTAATCACTTGTTTCTCCATTAGTCTCCAGGTCTTAAAACTTAAAAGTTACTGTCGCATCCAGATGCGTCCTGTTCAACAAAATAAAAACACGTTTTCCACACTCCACTCAAGCCTTGCTGGCATAGAATTTGTGAATCTGAAATGAGGCATGTTTACATCAAAGTAGGTTTCAAAGAGGAAATACCTTCATATTGACTCTTCATCTTGGATTAGTGGAATGGTAGAAAGTTTGATATTTCTAACCACAGAAACAAGCTCAAAAAACCTTTTTGTGTTTGCCACACCTGTTCATTTTCTAATTTCCCTTCTAGAGTATCAGAGCATTAACTCACAGTTAATGTACTAATGTTGTAATTAATATAGCACAGTTGTCACAGCTCAATCCAAGCTCATTGAAAACGTGCTTGTGGTGATGTTTCTACTACACCAATATTATGTACCTTATTGCATGTTTTTCAGCAGATTCAAAGTGAAATGTCCAGTGAGTGGAGCGTAAATGTGTATTCAATGCAGACAGACAGCTGACTTAACCTAGTGTGTGCTACCAGCACCAGCAGAGGCCTCTGGGAAATCAGCAGGGCAGCTGGGTATTTGTAAATATATGGCTCAGAGGTGGGAATACTGGGTTAGTGTTAGCAGCAGTAGGCTCCTTTGCCACATGGAGCTGGAGGGGTGCATAAACATCTTGCACAGTCAGCTGAACATACAGTCTCGTCCCCAGAAGCCCTGCACCACTGTGGCTCTCAGCTAATAATGCACTGAACACAAATACACTCTCATGCTCCTTCACTGTGTCTGGAAAGGTTAGCCATTTTCACACACAGTTCTTGTCCCTGTATATCCACTCAGTAATGTATACTGCAGGTGTGTGGGATGAGAAGGCATTGGTCCAGAGGAACTGAGTGATGTTAAACTGACATACACCCTTTAATGACTGCTGCAGATTTGTGTGTGATTAAAACACTTTTAAAGGGCCATATTCCACACCAGGGGTTGGCAGCCTTTTTGACATTTTTTATTGTTTATCTCTTTGCCTTAATGATGTGATGTTGAACGTCACCATCATTGTGTTTTGTGTGTGGTGGAATGTTCAAAGTTATGTATGCTAGGTTGGAAATCCTTCAGATTTCATTAATGAAAACTATTTTCTTTCCAGATAGTCTAGTTGTAGAAAAGTTGCGGAGGCCACTAGGCCATGATGACATTATGACTGGGGGGGACATTTTCCAAACCCTTTGTCCTACAGTATGTAGGGTCGTCAGGATGCTGGAACTTGTCCCAGTGTCCTAGGCCATAGGCAGGGAAAAGTCCAGAGCAGATGGCCAGACCATTGCAGGGCTAATGCACAGCTCATCCCACTGGATTTCTGTGAGGATTGGGTCAGGAGACTGCTGTCCATGGAAACCTTCATTCTGTGGTCACTAAACCATTTTCCTTTGGATCACTGTCCTGTTGGAAGATCTACTGCAACCACAAGCACAATTATCTGTTGGTACTTTTTTACCGTGTATTCTAACAAGATGTCTACAGGCCCCACACCATTAAAGATCCACCATCATACTTCATAGTAGGAATGAGGCACTTTTAATGGCTATCTATCTGTCTACTTCAAACCCATCTATGGTGTTTGATTCCAAAAACTCTATTTTAGTCTAATCTGACACAGTCCCACAGAAAGTACCAGCGATGGCTGGCAAACTGTAGGTGAATGAGTTTGTTGTTTGGTGACACTTTTTTTATAGCAATCCTCCCAAAACTGCACTTAGTAAGTGAATCCTACAAGCATCTGCAGTTTCTTCAACTGTGATTCTTACAGAAAGTTTGACTACATGAACCATCTTCCATTAATGCACACACAAGTACTCTTCCCGGTTAACTGTTAACATCCCAAGTTGATTTAAATTTGTTTACTGTTGCCTAGATGGTGGAAATGAGTAACACCTACCAACAGTAACACCTACCCCTTGTTATTGCATATGAGTAAGTGTTTTGAAAACATTATCCACATAAACTCATTGTCAGGCTTGTGTTGTTTTGTTCCCCATGTGCTTCCTGTGTCCCAGTGTTTATGCCCATATTTGGTTAGTTTCCTGTTCCTGTCCTGATTATGTTGATTTCATTCCAGGTGTTCCCTGTTTAATTTCCATTGATCCCAGGTGTGTCTCGTCATCCCCTCCTGCTGTCATGTGCTTAAATAGTGTTCCCTGTTTTCAGTTCAGTATCCGTTATTGTGAATGTCTACATATATTAAGTGAGTATTCCTTATGCATTTAAACGCCTCTGGATTGATGTACTCCTCATCTCTCTCTGTTCCTTGCTCCACTCAATAGTGCACCCGTGACACCCATCATTAAGAGACAAAGCATAATCAAATTATTTTCTTACAGGCTGTAATGCAGTTTCTTTGTGAACTTTCCATTACACTGCGCTTCATCTACAAAACAATTTGCAGTAAAATGCTCCAAACAAACATATAATCCTCAGATGCAATCCAGGATGCCATTCAAATAAGCCATCCACTGGTTCCTGATGCTGGGATTCATCTGAATTCTGTACAAAAATGCAAACAGCTGTATGAATGTTCTTTTTCTCTTCAATTTGTCTCGTTCTCAGCAGACTCAAGTGCATGGGGTACATCAGTAACTGAATGCGCATCTGTATACTGTATCCAGTGTAGACAAGAGACAATGAGCACATTTACATGCACCCCAGTAAGCTGATAACTCACAATTATTATCTTATTTGTCACGGGTGTGGTGTAGAATGAGTGCACAAAGATGAATGTAAACAGTCTTTAATTAATCCACACAGAGGTTATACACATAAAAGATGGCAGAACACAACACAACACAACACAACAACCAATCCCACTCCACTCCACTCCACAGAGACACAGACACACACAGAACGTAACAAGACCAGATGACATATACTGACCAGACAGAAGCTTAAATAGTAAAGCAAATGAGGATGATTAACAAGACTCACCTGAACCAAATGACACAATCAGACAAAGACGGGAAACTAGGTCAGGGAACAAAAAAAATTATTAACATTATTAGGGCCCCGTCCACATGGAGACGCGTTTCGCTGTATATGCATAAATTTTGTATCGTATAGGCAGTTCGTCCACGCGGATCCGGTGTTTTGGGAGAGTGTAACCGATATTTTTTGAAACCGGGTACCAGAGTGGATAAATTAGAAAATGCCGCCTTTGTGTTTTCGTGTGGACAGCGAATCTATATATTTTCTGAAACGATGACGTCATCAGCCCACGTCTCACCCCTAGTCAGATACCGCTACGTCATGTTACAGCAACAAAAACATGAACAAACACTGAACAATTGTCTTTTTATTAACTAACATTAACACAGATTAATAAATGTATTGTTCCATGTTTATTTGTATACCGCACGCAAGGTTTACGCTGGTCTGGCATGTATACTACATCGTTTTTTGTCGGTTTTGAGGTTTCGTGTGGACGCAGATATTTCTTCAGATGAGGAAATAAAAAAGATAGGAGAGGGAAAGCTCTGGCATCGTGTGGACGTAGCCTAAAATAACCAGCTTTCCCTGTGTGCATGCACATCAGTAATCTGACAATGCAAGTAAGCTGCATTTACATTAATTTATTAATAAATCATGCTATTTCCACTATAGTGACATCAAAATATAACCATCTGCATATCTAACTCTGAGTTTTTGTCCGTTTTGATGTTAAATAAAGCTTGCAACAAGTCAGCAGGAAACTTACAACTCATATAGGCTATGATCGTGCTTAAATCTGCACTCATGATGCATTCTTGTCACATATCACACATGCGCACCTCAATAAGCGGTTACTTGCCACGCAAAATTATGGTAAGAGGCAAAAAACTACCTTTGTCGACCGGTTTTTGCTTACGCCATTTATGACCTTACTCCGATAAAAGAAAACAGATTACTGCGTTTACATGACCATGTGCATTTTCGGCTATTAAACATAATCGGCTTAAGAATGTGCATGTACTCAATGATGATAATGGGTTCTATTTGCTTTTGACACAACATGACACCCACAGGCACTGTAGGCAAGTTTCACCCATTAAACAACTGATAGACAGTGGATGGGGCCTATCGTGTGATAAAGTATAACTATTGGTCAATGTCTTGCTGTGGAGGCAGTCATATGCAAATGTTTTTTCCCTTGTGACATCACAAATCCCACAATATCCAAACAAGCTGTTTTTGGAGCTTGATTAAATAAATGCTCTGTTTAAAAAGAGGATGACATTTTATTCTATGTTTTAATGGCTCAAAGACCTCTTATGTGTTAAAAGATCAAGGTAAATATGATTTCTCAGGTCATGACCTCTTTAATGCAGCTGACATGCAGCTCTGGGCTTTCCCAAAATCATCCTAAGACCAAGTAGATTGTAGAATCATTGCAATTAATGGTCTTAATCATCACAGTCCAAATGCAGCCCAGGTCATTTGCAACATATTGCCTCTAGATTGTAAGCATAATAATATGATCATTTGCAATCAAACTGGCTTATTTACCTCAGACTGCATTGAAGAGTCTCACCATAACAGGTATTTGAACCCAGAGCCCTGATGTTCTTGAGTTGACTCCTTCACTTGCTTTGCCCAAGGCACTGTCAACACACTGTCTCAGTGACTAGAAGAATATTTTCCCCAACCTCAATAGCATTAGCTGTCAAACGAGAACAAAAGAGATAAAACAGTGAGAGAACACCTCCAAGTGGCTCACTGACAGATGATATTAGGCCTGACTTGGAAAGCTAAGGAGACAGTATAAACACTGAGTAAGCAAAGAGGCCAGAACATAACAAGCTGTATCCTAGTGGAAGCAGTAAACCGAAGCTGACACACACTCTCCCAGCATGCCTTTCATTTCATTTCTCTCTCCCTCAGAACATCCCCTGTGATACAAATAACTCTTTGCTGGTGGCTTAATAAGCAAGAACCAAATAAATAATTACAGCTGTTTGAAAATTTGTGCACTCAATTTTTTTTGCAAATTATGACTGCTTTTGGTGTAATTTATTACCAACATTATAAGTGGACCACTCAGCGAATACAATAAAATAATAATAATAATAATAAATGCAATTCATGACGTCTTTAGGGTCTGTGATATGAGCAAACCTAACAGGCAACAGGCATGAATGATACCTCAAACTGTGTAAAATGAATAACTTTACTGATGAGCACTAAATCATGCCTAGCAGCAAATTTATGAAAGATCAAAAAGCATTTTTGCATTTGCATAAAAAAAAAAAAATACTTTGCTGTCTTAAGATACTACTGATAGCACATTTGCTGCAAGAATAGCTCAAAACAAAAAGCAACGCGCTTTGACTGTTCAGTATTTTCCCAGTGATCAAAGAGTCTTGGAAATGGGTTGAATTTCAAAACTCATGCAAGACGAAAAGACCACTTTTCATGTCAGACACACGTCACATAAATAAAGGCACGTTCCTATGTCAACCAAACAATAGAGGCCCATATCTTTTTCAACCATCAGCCTGAATATTGGCTCATAAAATGGACCAAAGAATAATACTGAGAACTTTGTCCCACATATATCACAATATAAAAATATTTTTGGATCTCAGCAACTACAAGACAAAAATTACAAAGATTACAAAAATACACTCAGCATTCTTTCCAGATCGAGTCCGCGGTGCAAGTGAGGCTGATATTTATCCTTTTTGCCATCAAATGCCATTAAAATCTATTCCTGATGGCATTATTGGATCATATTTTGGAAAACCATTAGCATTAACAGGTGTTTCCAACCAGTGAATCCATTGCCAAGAAAACCCAACTGATCATTGTTCAGGATCTGATTTGATTGTGCTGTTAAAATAGCAACATGTGCAGAAGATCGTAACATGGGGAGGGTGTGGAGCCTTTTGAAAAGGTTGAGTTCAGTCATCGTAAAAGCTCTTCATCTAGCGGCTTTGCATGAGTCCTGATAAGAGCAAAATGCACTTTTAATATCTGAGTGGAAGGTAGGGGAAATCCTGATGGTGATGTCATTTCTTTTTGTCAGAACTCTTGTTTTTCTAGACGTCATTTGATCTTATGATTCTTTTACTTACGAGTTATTACTCACAGAGAAACTTGCATCTTTCTTGCATCAGTTGATGTATGTGCAACTTCCCAATCGCAATGTTATCGAGGCATTTTACTGTTTCCTGGGAAATTGAAGACACTATAAAACAAGCTGGTAGACACGTCAACAACGGCTGAGGTAAATGAAAGCAAATGGCTGTGCTCATCGCATCACTTGATGTGCTGGGTGGAGGACTGAAGGTCAGCTCAGGTGAGACAGTGACAAAACATGAGTTGGCAAAGAAACAAAAGGATGTACAAATGAGCTAAGTTCTCATATAAATGTCATAAAAGTGCAAGAATGGCATGGAAGACATTATTTAATTGGATCATCTGTGCCCCACCATAAACATCTTTGAGAATCTGATGACGGTGCAGCTCTTTTCAGACAGTGACAGCTCATCATGAGCACGTGCCAGAGTTCGCAGAATGGAGAATGAGATTTTAAAGTTAAAATGGAAGGTAAAATTATTTGTTGAGTATCATATGTAGTGTTTTTTTTTTTTTTTTTTTTTTTTTTTTTTTGAGATTGACAGACATGAACGCTATGTGTGATCACTATGTATTTGTGTTGAAAAGAGCTCCATGAAGATTCTTCAAAATTTCTCCTTTTGTGTTATGTTTTTTATTTTTTTTTTTTTTTTTTTTGATATTGACTTGTAATGGTATTAATGTGATATAATTATACGGAAGATAGAAGTGTGAACTTACAGGACAAAATACATTTTTGGTTAAACATTCAAACTAAATGTTATGGTATATTCTCAGCAGAGAACAATATTTTGTGTCAAGAACAAGAGCACATCACCTTTTTGATCCCAAAATATTGTCAAATGATGCTCATTCAAACCTCAGGGAATTTCATGGAATTTTATAAGCTATGTATCAACTTTTTTCAAATGGTTCTCTTAAAATTCCTTAATAAAAGTAAATGTAGACAGAAATTAAAACAACATGTGGACACGAAGCAAGAGCATGGATAGAGCTATACAAATAACATGAACATCAAAGCTCAGATAATTTGATCTTTTTTGATAGCAGACTTTGTGTGCCAGACACAGCATGAGACATTTCTGCTCTTCTAGAAAAATCAGAGAAGCTGTGACTTAACAAAAGATTTGATTTAAACTGCATTTGGTCTCAATGCAGGATACCACCAAGGAGAAACAATAGACACTAAATGTTCTTTTCTTATGGGATCTGTCATATGATTATGATATAGCAGGTGTTTTGGATTCAGTAGAGCACATGTTCACAGGAAACAGGATATCATTGTCAACTGAGCGCCAATATAATTGAAATCATGTGAGAATCTATGGGACATCCGTGTCCAGTGACTTCAAATCAAATGGCAAACGTCATTCAAGAGGCTGACTCACAGACAAATTATAAATTTACACCCACAGCCAGCACTTTTAATTCTGGACATACCCTGCTATGGGCCACATTTCACTAGTATCCCAATAGTCTAATATGGGATGAAGTGTTTGGGGAGGGTTCATGTAAAGCCCAGACCTGTACAATCTATTGAGCGCTCGCTAGGAAACAACTCTCAACATCTGCTCCATCTTTCATGCCTTATCTGCCATTCTAGCCAACAGACAGCACCTCACGCTTCACTCAACACTGTTTCTAAACATGAACCTTCAGAATGAATTTATGTGATCCTGCACGCCAGTACGAAGCTTAATCACCCTTGAGCAAAACTGCAGACTCATTGTGATGTTAATAGACGTGTGGACCCGTTTCAAAACAATAACCACTTGCGCAAAGACCCATCTACAGTTGATTTTACCATCATCTTAGGTTGCTCAGATAGTATGTCAAGAACTTTGTTGTACAATTTGAATATACATCAGGGTGGAAATGACTGAATGAAGTTCAGCCTGTGTAAACAATATAATTAAGCAACACGTTTTTCTTAAAAACCCATCAACTTGCAGATGCATGAGACAAAACTTTACAGATTTGCAGCTGCAGAATGACATACAGAAAATATAAAAGCAAGTGCTTTATATATTTTATGCATAACATATTAGTTTTCTCCAGAAAGTGTCACAAGTATTTTGGTATGGTAGTTTATTTTATTTAAAAAATAATATAATAATGTTTTTTTGTAGTTTTTTGGTTTGCTATAGAATGATGTGCATTTATGGGTAATTTTAAATTGGAATTTAGAGTCAGAACTGTCCTTTTTATAATGTGAAATGTGGATGCACATTTTATAATGACAAAGAATATGTCTTAACCTAATGGCATGAGGTTAATGTGGAACATAATGTAAACGACCTCAGTAATTATGTCAATATCTCATGGGAAAGCAGAGCTCATGTGACTATAAAGCCACCCGAGCAGAGCCAAAGGACAATGTTAGCAAATAAGGCTCCTTTTTTTACATAAGAGACATTCACATTAACTTGATGTGAGCACTAATATAGCACAATGTGCATTACTTCAAATGAGTGCCATCATAAAATTGGCAGCGTTTTGCTGTCTAAAGCGAGACAGTTTGCCTCAAATCACACGCAACTTCTAAATACAACAAACCTAAGGTCTGAGAAATGAGGAAGTAAATTAATAACTAAATCTGGGAATGAAAACAAAGCCGTATGTGCGATTCTGACCAAACCAGCGAGAGAGAGAGCAGACATGGGCTTAAGGCATGGAAAGGTTACAGATGACGGCTATTAAGCTCACATGGCTGCTTTTTCAGTTCAGGTTGTTTTAATAAAAGTGACATCAGGCCACTCCAGAATTACAACAAAGGTTGACCTAAAAAAAATAACACCAGACTGTAAGACATGAGAAGTTAGTTTTTCCCACAATGGAGGAGATTCTTTCAAAAGAGTTATGATGTTCACATCAATAGATCTGGCTGGTGGTTTCCAACAAATCCCTTTGTGTAAAGAGAGAACAAAAATAACCATATTTAAAAAGTAATTCAGGAGATACTGTTTCAGTTGGAGGAGTACACCAGAAATCTTTCAGAGATTGATAATGAAGACACTTCATGAGTTGAATGAAGCAGTTCAGCAAAAGATCAGCATATTGGACAAAGTGCTAATGGTGATGGATTCAGCAGATCTGGAGATGGAAAGCAAGAAGAACCAGAAGACCAGAAAAAAAAAAAAAACAGAAAAAGTCAGAGCCATTTAATGGTGCATTATATTACTATTGGTCAAACGCCCCATAATGCACTATCCCTAAAAATGTGTAGACCTCATAAAGTTTATGGCAATGATTAAGGTGAAGAGGCTAATTTAACACTTTAGACACTCTACTAACTAAAAGTGGCTTGTCAAGTAACAACTCCATGTCAACTATAGCATTCTTTAGAGTATTAGTAGACAGTCTGCATAATATCTACTAGCACTTTATTTTGATGCTCCCCAAACACACATTCAACACATTAACTTTGAAACTAACATGTTAACTTATTCTCCTAATCCTAAATCTTACCCTATCCTAACAGTCTTCTAATACTGATTTCGGTTACATGTAGTCGCAGTGTTACGGTAACATTTTCCTTTAAGCCATTTTATATGAAGCTTTGTAGTAGTTTTAATGCATTAATTACGTCTTGATATACACCTTCCAATGCATTGCAAGATCTCATGATTAATTGTAACCACAATTATAATACATTATAATGCTTACATATTCATTGTCACAGCTTGAGAAAAATATTATGCATTAAAACACATGACAAACAAACCTTCAAATATTATGCTTATAAATGATTATAAATATAAAGTTATAATTATAAATATAAGGCATTTCAATGTTCATTACAGATACCTTTATAATGCATTATACACAACGGCTTTAAGTAAAGTGTTACCAAAGTTACTTATAGTTATATAGAATGCAATCAATCTGCAATCTTCAGTTAAAGAACAGGTGATCCCTCCCCAAATTTGCAAGAATGGCTGAATCAATTTAACAAAAATGTGAACAAACAGAGAATTTTTTTTTTTTGTTCCAAAGTTCTCTACAAACTTTCCATCTTTTTGTTGTACTGCTGTTAATCTTTTTTATTTTAATCAATAAATATACACTTGTTTCATCCTTCTCTCCACTCTTTGAGGCAGAAGTCTCTAAACTCATCCTTTCCAATCATCCTACTACTTGTCCGCTTGATCCTATTCTATCTCATCTCCTTTAAGCCATTTCTTCTGTTGTTGTACTTGCACTCACTCACATCGTTAACACATCCCTTCACACTGGTGTTTTTCCCTAAGCATTTAGACAGGCTTGTATCCAATTAACTCCAATTCTTAAGATACCCACTCTTCTTTTAGAGAACTACAGACCAGTTTCCCTTCTATCTTTCATTGCAAAATACTTGAACTAGCTGTGTTCAACCAAGGTTCTGCCTTTCTTACACAGACCAACCTCCTCGACAGCAACCAATCTGGCTTCAGAAGTGGACATTCGACCGAAACTGCCATGCTCTCAGTTGTTGAAGCCCTAAGACTGGCAAGAGCAGCTTCCAAATCTTCAATACTTATATTGCTGGATCTGTCCGCTGCTTTTGATACAGTGAACCACCAGATTCTCCTGTCAACGCCATTGGAAATTGGCATCTCAGGAACTGCACTCCAATGGTTTCAAATACGTCCTTCAAGGTATATTTCTTTGGATATTGTTTTGTGGAATTTTGTGAACGGTTTTTTGGCTTTAGGCTGGTACTCGGTGTGTTTCCACCGCAGGAACCAGGATCTAAATAAAGTTCCGGGTAAAAAAATGTCCGTCAGAAAGTCCCTGCTCACGAGGTAGTACATTTTCAAAGGTCTGGAACTTTCGGGGGAAGGACTTGGGCGCTGAGCATGCTGATTGGTTGAGTTCATGCAGCATTGTGATTTCAACCACCATTTATTAGAATAATTTTCAAAATATAACTGTTATTGTGTCATAAAATGTAGTTTTAAAAGTATTTCAGGCGAGAATGTAGTTGTTTAAAACTCAAATCTATGGTTTATTTATAAAGACAGTGCCTATTTAAAAATGTGTTTCGCCGATTTCAGAAACAATCAGCTCCACTCGATCAGCAGGAGCTCAGTGCTCATGTATCCGCCTAGAGCAGTCTCAACTGGGCTATGGACTATCCTTCTGACATTTGCGGCTGGCTTTGATGTCTCTTTAGTGGTTAAACTATAATTTGTTTTGGGTAAATCTAACAGGTAAATCTTTGGTCTTTATTCAATTCATCTATATGCAGAAAGCAACAGGTCTGGGGGGAAAATAGTTCCTGGGGAAAAAAGTTCCTGGTACATTTGTTCCGGGTAATGTCGGTGGAAACGCAGTATTGTAGAGGTGAGTTGTCCAAGTTGCAACATCTAGCTATTGGGGTGCATCAGGGCTCTGTTCTTGGACCGCTTCTCTTCTCTGTCTACATGGCATCACTAGGTTCTGTCATTCAGAAAAATGGCTTTTCATACCACTTCTATGCTGATGACACTCAACTCTACCTCTCATTCCATCCTGATGATCCGACGATAGCTGCTCGCATCTCAGCTTGTCTAACAGACATTTCTTGCTGGATGACAGACCATCACCTTCAGCTCAACCTGGCTAAGACAGAACTGCTTGTGGTATCAACAAACCCATCACTTTATCAAAATTTCACTATCTAGTTATGCCCATCAACCATAACTCCTTCAAAAACAGCCAGAAACCTTGGAGTTATTATTGATGATAAGCTGAATTTCTCAGACCACATTGCTAAAACTGCCCCGTCCTGATGATTTGCTTTATACAACATCAAGAAGATTAGGCCCTTTCTTTCAGAACATGCAACATAACTCCTTGTTCAAGCTCTTGTTCTGTCCAGTCTGGACCATTGCAATGCTCTCTTGGCAGGTCTTCCAGCCAGTTCTATCAAACCTCTACAATTAATCCAAAATGCCTCTGCAAGATTATCTTATTAAGAAGATATTATTCTTTAATGAGCCGAAAAGAATGCATTTCACACCTCTGTTCATCAATCTGCACTGGCTACCAGTAGTTGCTCGCATAAAATTCAAGGCATTAATGTTTGCCTACGAAACCATCGCTGGCTCTGCACAGCTTTACCTAAATTTATTATTTCAGAGTTACGTGCCTCTAGAAGCTTGCGTTCTGCAAATGAACAACGCTTGATTGTGCCATCCAAAAGAAGCACAACATCACTTTCACAGACTTTCATTAATTGTTCCCTCCTGGTGGAATGACCTGCCCAACTCAATCCAAGCAGCTGTTTTTTTTGCAGTATTATAGTTTTTATTTATTTATTTTTTTTTTATACTTTATTTGACCCTTTAACTCTAGCACTTCTAACTCTATTCTATTTTAATTCTCCTTTATCTATTTATCTTCTTTTTATTTTAAAAAACCCTAACAACACTAGATTTCAATTTTTTCTATTCTATCTACTTGTTTTTCTTTTGTGTGTGTGTGTGTGTGTATTATATATATATATATATATATATATATATATATATATATATATATATATATATATATATATATACAGTATATATAAATACCTTGCTATGTGTACTGCGTTAGGCCAACCAAGACTTGTCATTTGCACTTACATACTGTTGCTCTTTTGTTAGTTTTGATTGCTTCTGTTGTCCTCATTTGTAAGTCGCTTTGGATAAAATCTTCTGCTAAAGGACTAAATGTAAATGTAAATGATTATACATTCACCTCTAAAAATCAGGCATTGAAGAAGAGTCAGTCACTCATCGCTGTGTACTAAGACACCGTTCATGCTGTCAGCTGATGCGAGCAGTAACAGCGGAGTAACAGCTGCCCGTTTCACACTACTCCAGACTACTGACAGATGTGTAGACAAGGTATGCATAAATACAACGCAGAGCGTCTTGCACATGTGTGGGCCCGGGAACATTTTGAGAAATATTTTGGCTTACGAAGTCCTAGACTTCTGACAGACCACAAACCACAAACTAATGGTGTCACTCATCCATAGACAAGACCTGGAGAATATTCCTATCAGATGTTAGATGCTGTTGATTAGGGTGATGTGATTTAGTGGAATGACACAGAACTGTGTTTTCTAACTCTGTTCCTTGAATCCATTAATGACATGGATGCAAATTCAAAGAAATCTCTTGCATCAACAATCTACTATTGAAGTATCCATGATAGCGTTGGCTCCGTTAGAGACGAGCCTAGTCAAACTGAGTGATGTTAGCTCAAGGTGAACAGTTCAGATGGACACCTGCTATGGGCACTCAAGGAAATTTTCCCCTGCAAAGCTACACCAGACCATTCGCAGATGATACAGCTGGGAAAAGTGAGCTCATTCGTGGATCTGCAGAAACACAGTTGTTTCCCAGAGCACTGAGGACAATCCAGCTCACTTCAGTTAGTCACTCATTAGTCGTGTAAGTTTGCAATACACTTCAGAAAGAAGAAAATAAGAAAGAGAGCCAGGGTATTAAAAAAGTAATGTTATTTAGAGAACTGGGGTGCTCTGGTGTCGTGACTCATGCTCAGTGCTTGAAACCTGAATGGTTAGGAATTTCTCACCATTGTGCCCCTCGATCTGTATTATTGTGTATTTGACTTAATTCAAATGTGTGCTAAATGGCTAATTACTGTACAGCATTGTATATTTGTACAAGAAGATGAAACAATAAACTTATCTGTGATGTATGTGCATATTCTTTTACATAAATATTAAAGGGTCAATAAAAAATAAAAGAAAAAGAGATGGAAAACATTTAAAAAATATCTAAAATATATTAATTTTGGTTTCATATGATTTTGAAAAACATTTACACTATTTTGAACAAGTTTAAATAGTCCAATGTATAAAAAAGTGGGCACATATTTTAATTTTACCTTATTATGTGTGTGTGTGTGTGTGTGTATGTGTGTGTGTGTGTGTGTGTGTGTGTGTGTGTGTGTGTGTGTGTGTGTGTGTGTGTGTGTGTGTGTGTGAAATATGTGACCTTTTTTTTCTACATCGGACTGATTGAAAGTTTTTTTTTTTTGGCATGTTGGTCACACATAATAACATAACATTTGGTTTGGCAAAAATTTTCAGATATTTATAATATTTTAACAAAACTACTTCACTTTTTTACAACAATAGTTAAAGATCATGCCAAGTTACTTAATTTTTTCTTTTCAAGTCTTACAAATGGATCATGCCCTGGAAAATATCAACAATATACTTTCAATTCAGAAATGAAAAGCATATTCAACAATAGAAGAAGTGTATTCCAGCCATTGTATGTAAAGAGAAAAAAACCATTCGGTAACAGTTTAAGTAATTTTCACTATTAAGTAGTTACTCACTATTACTAGAATATTGGCTGTTTATTAGTACCTATTCATCATATATTAATAACTTATTCCGCATGACCATATTCTAGATCCCTTAACCATTCCCCATACCTAAACTTAACAACTACCTAACTATTATTAAGCAGCAAATTAGGAGTTTGTTGAGGGAAAAGTCACAGTAATAGTGAGTTAATAGTAACTGGTCATCAAACTGACCAAATATTAGATATGGACCTATAAAAATGTCTTGTAATTGATCCTAAACCCAGCTATTAAATATCAGAAAGAAAGTGAAAGCGATAAATCTGAGGTTGATATGAATGGCTGTACCAAGCACACTGTCAGAGGCACTTACAGCACAGTGCTCCTGGAGAGCCACTGCCATGCTTGGCTGATGTTTTGTGGTGGCCGTCTGCAGTGCACTAAATCTGCTGCTCTTTCAGTGGAGACGGGGACATCATTAACAAACTCGAGAGCTGACAAGAGCACACTCGTACTAAAAATACATGTGTGGCCATGATAAACATTCCTCCTTTTCATCCATCAGGTCAGTGAGCTTAGACAAGCGAGAGTTAGAGCTGGCTGTCGGCAATCTCGCAGGGGTGGCTGGCAGCTCCCATTGTGTACTTTGTAACGCAGGCCTATTAATTTATAGCACCTTTCTGAAACAGCTGTGAAGCCGCAGCTATGAGCAGCAGGAGTGGATGATTTTCACCACTTTTTGGCGGAGCCAGTGAACTTAGGAAGGGTGAAGAGCATTAGAGAATCCTGCTTTGTGTTTTCTTATTTGTGTTGTACTTTCCTGTGGCATGAGAGTCTGACAAATTGTTGCATACCAAATATGCCAGCAAAACTAGACACTTAGAGTTTCCACTTGCCCTGCATAGACCTAAAGTAAGTTGAACTTTACTAGATCCCCATTCCAACATCTTCTAAAAACAGGTTTGAGTTTCTCAGAACAAAACGAAATGGAATGAACAGATGAAGAAAAAAATGCTAACAGGTGGAAAAATGACAACGGCTCCACAAAAAAGGGGGAGGGGGTTAGTTCAACTGAACATGACTCATATAATAGACGACAACATTTAAAAACTGCTGGTTTGGCCACATGAAAGCTTGCTGCTGGCATATAAACACTGATGAGAGCTCCTTACGCACATGGAAAGAGATATTAATAGACAGCAGACTGGAATATGCTGCATTCATGCAATAATAACCCAGACAAAAAACAAATGGAATATTAATTATAAAACACATCATTGCTTGGCAAATTATGGAAAATTAACCTTTCATCATAGTTGATTAATCGCTGCATTTTTTTTTGTTTAAAAAAAGACTAACTCTACAGTCAACAGACATTATGTGATGTTTCAACAGTCAACACCGGAAAGAGCACACATTTTTGATGTGGAGATCTCCACGTATTTTATTTCACACGCAATCTGACAAAATGAAAAATGAAAGCGCAAATACGTAATGCTAATGCATGTTTAAACTTGTAATAACACTGGATCGTGCTGAAGAGAAATCAATGTCTCAACTGTGAAATTAAAAGCCTCACCTGTGCTCAATCAGACTGAAAAAAGTAAGAATGTAACTGCTTGAATATAACTATTTTCTCAATGGGACTCAAAAATTACATCACATATATGTGCATATGTTTATTTACATCTCAGATTGGCAGTGGATGAGACTAAATATATTTGCCAAAAAGCTCTTCTGACTTACAAGTCAGCATTCTTTTAGATATATCATTAAGGCAAAAGAGACAATTATACTTGCTGTAACCCTGATGTAATTATCGTAGTTGCTTTCTCCAGCTCTGAACACAGAAACAGTGCATTTCGAAGTTTTGTTCAGAACACATGTAATGCACATATAAGTGAAAGTGTGAATTGGATTGCAACTTCATATACTGCAAGCAGAACTTTCAGAGTCTAAAATCAGATTGTATTCATTCAGACTGACAAAAATTAGTAAACATGCTAGAACATATAGCTTTTGCATTTTGTGAGAGCAGACAGTATTTGACGTGTGTCCAAGAAAACTGGGGAAACATTCCTTGCAGTTCCGTGGTTCACTAGAAGCATCTTATCTCTTATTGCATCTTTATCAGAGTTTTATAAACATCACCTCAAACATGGGAATGAAATTTTCTCCAGGATTCTATAAATCACTTTGGCAGTTAAACAAAGGCCATTCTCTGTTATTTTCAAATCATCCGTAGTGAGGGGAGGCTGCGGCCGATCGTGTTACCCTCAGTTACTGGACGAACAGAGCCAAAAGAGAATCCTGTCTATCCTCGGCTGGGATAGTCACTCTTAATTGTGCAGTGTTTTATAGCAGGAGTGTGAGGGAGAACTATTACATAACTCAGTGCCCTTGATGTCAGATGACCCCAATGAAAACTGAATTTATCATAGCAGGTGTCCTCTTTCCTTTCGATTTGTCTGTTGTGTCTGTTTGGTTGATGTAAAATCTGATTTACTGGTCATCTTTAGGACAGACTCAGAGATGCTGTTGAAAGTGACAGTCTAGTTTGTCTTGGAATATTCTTTCTTTATTTATTTTTTGACATTAGATTAAGCAGAAGGTAAATCTGACATTGATATTACAACTTTAAAGGGGTCATATGATGCGATTTCAAGTTTTCCTTTGCCTTTGGAGTGTGACAAGCTGGTTGTGCATATATAAGATCCGTAAAGTTGCAAAGACTAAAGTCTCAAACCCAAAGAGATATTCTTTATACTACTACTATAACTTTTATTAATTTATGAAAGTTAAGACTTGTCCACGCCTTCCTAAAACATCTCATTCAAACACGCCCCCACATAACTACATCAGTGTGTGGGAAGATTTGCATAACACCACCCACATTTGCCAAAAAAGGGGTGTAAATTTTATTCTCGCTGTAGTATTGTTGCCACCACCACTATGTTGTGGAGACGCTGTGTGTTTCCAAACACTGTAAGGGGCGTAACATATACGTCACACGCTTGAGGCATTTGGCCAATCCCAACCCACTGGATAGCTGGCCAATCAGAGCACACAGCGCTTATCAGAACGATGACATTTGTAAAAATCGTGTTTCAGAAAGGCAGAACAGAGAGGAGCACCAGTAATGTATGGTATGTGGAAAATAATGTTTTTTTTTTTTGTTTTTTGTTTTTTGGTAACCTTAAACATTACATCAAATACACAAAATAATGTTATTTTTAGCATCATCATATAACCTCTTTAACTGCCTTATCCTTTTGAGTCCTGTCTGCTACTCGGTCAAGTTAAGTCAATTAATCTATATAGCACTTTTCACAATACACGCTGTTTTAAAGCAGCTTAACAGAGTTTCATAAGATTTTTAAAATTCACTTTATTTACAGTTACAGTATTTACAGTAAGTGTGTGAAAATACATCAGTGCTGGGTACTGGAGTACATCTTTCTGAAGAATGTGATTTATTGGCCTATTCTCAAAAAACAAGAAAATGTTAAAGAAATGAAAAAAAAAAAATAATAATAATAATAATAATAATAATAATAAAATAATAATAATCATAATTATAACATGGCCAAATAAAAAATAAAAAATGATTTGTACGTTTGATGGAGTATTTCTGTGCCAAATACACTCTTTCCGGGTTTGTATAATACCTAATTTCCACTGGGCGGTACGGGTTAGTACAGTACAGTGTGCTACGATTCAGGGCAGTACACCCTGATCTGGCTTGTGTTTCCACCACCAACAGTAGCCTTACTTTATAGTCAAGTCAAGTTATCGACATAATTCTCACGCAAAGAAGAAAGTGTGACATTGTCTGTGTATTTGTGTGTGAAAATATAAAATAATAAAATACACTGTTATATTTTTTTGTGTTTGCGCATCTGATTAATCAAGCCCAACACGCAGCATGACAGAACATGTGAAGGAGACGCTTCATTCCCCTTGTAGCATGCGCAAGTGAAGATTCTCTGTCAACCAATCAGAAAAGTGGTATGGTAAAGTTCAATATTTTGGTACCATTCACACCTTGTTGTTTTTCCGGGGCAGCATCAGAGTTTCACTAGTGTGTTTGTTCCCATCATTTTGGTGATGAATATTCTATAAATAAGGCCCAGTTCGATGCTATACATCATTTTATACTGAAAGATGGAGTGGTCACAGCAATAAAAGATTCCAGTCACAGTAAGTAAAACTGCATCAAATGTCTGTGTTTTGTTGGCAATCGGTGTATAAGTGCTCACGACTTGCACCTTCAGGAGCTTGGCTGTTTTCAGAGAGAACATAAGGCTGAATCTTTCTTCTATGAATCTGATGTAACTAAACTCTTCTGTGATATGAACCAAATTTAATTGCTTCTCAAAATTTAGTCAAAAAGTACACCTAGATTTTTCACCACTGCATTATTAGTGAAAGTGACGTGACATGTGGTCAAGTTTGGTGGATACTCGGAATTAGTGCTCTGTATTTATCCCATCCAAAGTGCACACACACACACCATGAACACACACCCGGAGCAGTGGGCAGCCATTTTTGCTGCGGCACCTGGGGAGCGGTTGGGGATTTGGTGCCTTGCTCAAGGGCACATCAGTCGTGGTATTGGGTATAGGTGTGAGATAGCATTGTACATTCACTCCCCCCACCGACAATCCCTGCTGGTACGAGCCTCGAGCCCGCAACCTTTGGGTTACAAGTCCGACTCTCTAACCATTAGGCCCAACTTCCTCATTTTATGGGAGACAAGAATATAATTTATAATAGTTTGATTGCTGACCAAAAAACATAATAACAGTTTTATTTTCATTAATTTTTTTTTAAAGTTTAACGCCATCCAGTCCTTGATGTCAGTTAAGCAGTTCAAAAGCGAGTTCACACCAGAACCATTGTCTTTTTGAAGTGGCAGATAAATCTGTGTATCATCGGCATAAAAATGACACGAAACTCCATGTTTCCTAAGTATAGTTCCTAAAGGAAGAAAGTACAGTGAGAACAGAAGGGGGGACCGAATTTTACAGTGAAAATTCTATCTGCTAGATACGACCATTTAAGAGCTTTCTCACAAATTCCAACATGGATTTCCAGCCGAGAAACCAAATAATATGACCACCAATGGTGTCGAAGCCTGTACTCAGGTCCAATAACATTAGCATCAACAACGTTCCAGAATCAGCATTTAATTGTATATAATTTTGAACCCTAGAAAAGTGCTGGTTCTGTGCTATGTTTTGCCCTAAAGCCAGATTTAAAAACTTCAAAATGTAATTATTTAAAAATGATTGTATTTGAATAAATCTACCTTCACCAGAACCTTAGAAAGAAAAGGCAGTTTTGAGATTGGTATGAAATTGGATCGATCAGTGGGGTCTAAACCTGTTCTCTTTAATATTGGCTGCACAATGGCACCAGGCCTGTCATCAGGCAATTATTTATTAACTTAAAAATACAGGGGCCAAAAGCATTAAAAACCTGTTTCAAGAACCATGCTGGGATAAAGTCTTGGGTACTAGTTGAGGGTTTCATATGTTTGACAATCGGTGCCAACTCTGTCATAAATGTAATAAATAGTGTGACAGTATCCTATTTCTTTTATATCCTGTGTATAATGCATATCTGTATCAAGTCATAGCACCAGGGCATTGTTTAATATGGCATGGTACCATTCTGAGAATAATTTTTCTTGAATCTCTCTTAAATTTTAATATTAAAATACATCAGTCCAGTTATGAGATGAAGTTATCTAACATTTTGAATACTGTTGTTGTCAAAAGGTCATCCTATCATGTGCTATATATTCAATACTATGCTATGCTTGAGTGCAGTCAGCACTGAAAATCACTGAGGTAATATTAGAGTTTAAAAAAACCAAGTGTCAAATAACTTCTCTTCTGTGATGTTCACCATCCAGTGATTGACACTGAGGAATGTGGCTTTAGTCTTAGCCTAGTAAATCTCAAGCTTATTAAGACACCATTGACAACGCATGCACCCCCATCCTTGTTATCACAAGCGTTTATGGAAAAATATCCTAATCTTTTTGTTAGTGGTCTTGAAACAAGCCAGTCAATCCATCAGAGTCAAACAACAGGTGCCTTTGTCAAAATCTAAGGGCTAGAAAGAGGCAGCAGGGCTTAGAGTTTCACTCTTTGAAAGTGATACAGGCCGTATGTCTCCCCCTCTGAAAGTAGTGCTGAAGGACAGACCACCCAACTTTCAGCACTTAAAGCAGGAGTAGACGGCCTTTCACAATACTTACCCCCTCACATCATGACCCCACTCTGAGGAAGTCATTCATTTGCACATGACATACTCCCCTCTTGAGCTAGAGAAATAAAAATACACACATCCAACGCAGAACAAATCAGTGTAAATGCATGTATCAGCATGGGCATTTTAAATCTAATTTTTATTGTCATTTGGACAATGATGGTGAATCTACCCTCATCCACTGGCATGGAAGATGTTTTTGGTGAGTGTTCATCTGAGACGTGTGCTAGAGGGACTGTGGTGAGCTAAAGGGTGTGAATCTATTGTCCCAGCCTGATTCTGCAGTCAGCCAAGATGCTCTCATTCCACTGGCTTGTAAAGTGAACTTCCACTGGTGACGAATGACTGTGGCATTTTCAACTCTGGCCCTAGAGGCTCCTAGGGGAACCTTTACACCATTTACAGTGAACCATGCATGGGCAGAAACCCATTATGTAGCTCCACCAAAAACACTGTATGTCAGAGAGCTCCCATTTATGTCCAGCATTTTCCATATGTAATCAAGTCATACATGACAACTGTATATACTGGAAATATTTTGAAACATATGTTTGGTTTGTCTGAACAGAAAGGTGCTAACAAAAAAAAGTTTGTGTGCTAGAAGCAGCATTTTGAAACCTACATTTTTTTGTTTGTTTGTTTATTTGTTTGTTTTGTTTTCAGTTAATGGATGAATTTGTTTAGTGAAAGTCTTACAAGTTTATCTAAAAATATGTCCTCTGAACAATTAAGTATCATATCCCACTGTCATAGCAGCTGAAAGTTGCAGAAATTTCCTATCAAATCTGTCATCTCTGAAAGTTAATTTTCATTATAAATATTATTTTATAAAACAGATAGTCCCGGTCCTTGATTATAATTATGGCGCTTTTCCACAACATGGTACAGTTCACTTTTGGGGGGTTTTCCACATGGTACAGTACCTGGTACCTGGTACCTGGTACTTTTTTTAGTACCACCTCGGTTGAGGTTCCAAGTGAACCGTACCATTACTAAAACGTGACATGTAAACTTTGCTGATCACTGATTGGCCGGAGAGAATTGTCACTACCTGCGTCACTGAACTTGCGACACCTGAGCAGAGTGGTTCCATGCAGTGGAAAAGTGCCATTAGACTCGGGCAGTATAAAATCACACTTAACTCAGCTCAGCTCATTTTTCATTAGTGAATTACATTTTTGATTACTACTTAGACGTTTTTACACATATTAACAAAACTATTATTTTTATTAATAACAATTGGTAACTACAAAGAGTATCCACATGCAACTTACCAGCCCCGATGGCTCTTGCTCTGATGCAGAGGTCCGAACCCAGAGATGGGAAGTAACAAAACACAAATACTTTGTTACTGTACTTAAGTAGATTCTTTCTGGTATCAGTACTTTGCTTCACTATTAATTTTTAAGACGACTTTTTACTTTCACTCCATTCATTTTTTTCCACAAATATCCATACTTTCTAATTCTTACATTTGCAAAACATCATTACTTTATTTTTATTCTGTATTTGATGGCATGATCAATATTATTTTTTGTCATTGCATAAATTTTTTAACCTAATGTAGCACAGATATGGCAACGAGCATTCCATCTGAGATGCTTATTTGTTCACGTTCGTATAGCTGCATGAACAAATGGTGCTTCAGCCCACCAAAACGGACAGAGCCAACAGCTATATAAGTCAGCTCTGAGTGCTGTTTCATCAGAATCTTTCAACTGATAGCGCCAGTCATTGACTCGTGTGCAGCCTTATAGCATGGCAGGTTACGTAACGCTTGTTCCCTTAACTCAAGGAACATAGGTTACATTAGTAACGTATTCCCTATCGAGTGGTCTCTCCCATTGCATTATGATTATTGGGAACACATCCAATAGTGCTGTGCTATAAGCAAGTGTAGAAACCATAATTAGGGGTCCTAAAAAGCATGAGCCAATTATGAGACCAAAGCCACCTGACTGGGGTCTACATAAGACCACTTATGCAGGGGATTATACAGCAATAGGGCTGCCCATTGCTCCGGGTGTGTTCACTACTGTGTGTGTGCACTTGGATGGGTTAACTGCAGAGCACAAATTCCGAGTATGGGCAACCATACTTTACTTCACTTCACTTCACTTCTTCTGGCTTTTGCATTGGTCAAACAAGTGGACGATTTACAAGCGTTGTCAGTCAATGCCTGAAGTGCAAGGCACGTTGTCAGTCAATGCCTGAAGTCATCACCATTCTGGCTCTTCTTAACCCAGAGGATGAGTAGTTTTACTAATTTACTCTGTCTGGTTTGGGCTCTTAGAATATATGCAGAGTCCTCTAGCCACTTTCAGCATTCAGAGCAGCTCTTTGCATGGTTCGGAGGCCACTCTACAGGGCTGCCAGCTATGAAACAGAGACTATCCCACTGGATAGTTGATGCTATAAAATTGGCTTATGCCTCAGTGGGCTTACAGTGTCCTATTGGAGTGGGGGCCCACTCCACCAGAGGAATGAGTTTCTGTTGGTGACATCTGTGTGGCTACTGGCTGGACTTTGCTGTCTACCTTCACCTTGAGGCATGGTATTTGTCTGCCTAATTTGCCTAATTTACTTAATTTACTGAGGAGCAGTTGGGGGTTCGGTGCCTTGCTCAAGGGTCTCACCTCATTCGTGGTATTGAGGGTGGAAGAGACTCCCCCCACCTACAATTCCTGCCAAACCTGAGATTTGAACAGCTATCCCTCATGGGGGGCAGTCGTGGGCAGTATTAAACATCAGTCTTTCGGGGGCCATAATTTGGCCAACTAGGGGACTGTGGAAAAGTCCTGTGTCGACGAGGTTGATTCAGTATCCGAGCTCCACTCAGGAATGTAACGACAAGGTCTCTGTAACGACTCCCCTGATTGGCCAGGCACGAGAATATGATTCACCGTGATGGCAGCCACATATACTTTAAGCATGGAAGGATTACACACCTTATCCAGCAGCTCTTGCAGAAAGGTTAGCACAGAGGACACGTCACACAAGTAGGAAGTGTGAGTCCAGCTTGAACAGAGCTTCCTTCCATTGCCCAAAACAAAGCAGGGGAATGGACAGCCAGCCCAAGATTTCTTTAAGGGCAGTCTCACCCTCTTCCACTCAGCTCAGGGTCCAACCTCTCTCTGGGGTGGGGTCCCTGGTGTTTAGGAAATAGGTAGCGTTTAGCCATCAGACACGGAGATGGTCCAGAATTTGCAGGCTGCTCGGAGGATGGAGTCTTCTGGCAGTTTGAACTAGCTGCCAAGTTAGAACACTTTGGCTGGAAGTGATGCAGAGCCTGCAATGACTTCTTTGCTCATCAAAACTATCCATGGCAGGGTTGAAAAATCCTGTGGGAGAAACATGGAATTCAATGTAGGCAATCTTGTCAGTGCTAGAGTGGAGGTGGTCCTGCAGGGCTTGGAAGTGGCCTTACATCCCAGGGCCATTGGAGGACAGAGATGAACAGCGACCACCTCTTCTAGAGGGGGAAGCTTGCCACACTTGTGATGCGACATTGGAAACAGCGCTGCTGAAATTTCCTCTTAGGAAATTTGCTCATGTTTGCTGGATGGCTGCAGGGGAAAGTGCTGATGAGGGAAGTCCTTCTTCTGTTGGGGCTCTTCTATAGTGAGTGGCAGGCTTCAAGCTTCTTGCTTCCTTAGTTCAGAGTCCAGTGAGGTGATGATCTTAGAAATAGCACTCTGAAGCATCATATGTTCGTGCAGCTACCTGAATATTTATTCCACTACAGCGATAGCTTGATGACTGGCCTTTGTCCATATAAGAGATTTTCTGGAATGTAATAAGTTCTATTAGTTCTGTGAGTCACAGTTGTGAAGTTTCTGTGCTTCTGCACCCTCTGGCAACAAGTATGAAAGAAACAGACATTACATATATACTCACTAATGCTCACAACACCTTATTTTGGTTAAAAATAGGAAAAATAACACTTTTCTCTAAAGAAATTGGAAGTAAACATCCATATCCATATATTTTTCTCCAGTGTAGAGAAGTGTACAGGAGTCTTTTTTTTTTTTCTCGGTAGATAGACAGGACTTCCCAACCAGAATTAAGAATTCACTGTCACATATTTTGTTTATTATAATCATTTTATATTTTATAACAAAACCTTAGACATTTCCAATGATTTATATTTATAGGCCCCCTATATGTTAACAGGGGTAAAACAAGCCTAAATTATGGTTGAACTATAACTTTCTTTCTGTTTGCATTTAAAGAAAATTTACACTGTAACACCTTAATTTTGTCATTTTTAAAACAGAGTAATATTGAGTTGTTTTAAAAAACAAGAGGCAATATCACCCTACAATCTAGGAACTGGCCTAGGTAATGGCAAATAAGGCTTTTTTCTTTTCTTTTCTTTTCTTTTCTTTTCTTATTCTTTTCTTTTTCTTCTTCTAGTTCTTTTGTATTAATGTATAAACATGATGTGAAGTCCAGTTACTAGATTGACACTAAAACAGGTAGTGGTTATGGCTGCTTTTTACTTAACTACAGATGGTAGACAACCAAAATGAGTAATGCCACCGCGCGTACCGCCGCCGCAGGGCCGCGGCGTTAACTGTAAGTCAGTCGTGTGTTAAATTCATTCGCGAAACTACCGCCAGGTGGCGCAAAGGGACGGATTGCGAACTGAATGTAATTGTAAAATGAGATAAAAGGAGGAGGGTAAAACAACAATAACATTATGATATAACATTGTACCATCTTTAAAAAAAAACATTAAAAAATGTACAGTGAGTTAATTTCAAAATTTAGGATAGTCTTAGGCTACAGTCTACTCATCAAAAATTAAAAGAAGACCTTTACACAAAGGATCTTATGCTTGCTATTGTTATTAAACAGTCATTAAATATAAGGCCTATATATACGGATAAAAAAGCTAAATGTTTTCATTTCGGTTCATTCTTGGTTTAAAAAAAAATCCTTCAGGTTCCTTTTGCAGATAGAAATGAGAACGGTCCAGCATTTAGCAATAATTATGATTAATTCTGTTATTATTCTTGATTTTTCAAACTGCTAACACTTTGCATTGTTGAATTATGCCTTTACTGTGTGACCAAAAATTTTGTATTTTCTGTTTCAGCTGTTTGATCGCGTTGGTGCCTCGCGCACATTCATGGAAACAGTAGCCGTTCACCGTGCCATCCAGCCAGCGCGAGCAGCGGTCCACTTTGGCATATTTTTGTTAATTATGATTTTTTTTTTTTTTTTTCGTCGATACTGAAACACGCGTGAACTACAAAGCCTATTTTTTCCTAATGAATAATAGTTGAGCTTGAAATAGGCAACATCACGAATATGGAAACGTTTGGATTTTTCCCGAATGAGAGGCCAACCTTACCTTATGGTTCGCTTTAAATTATTATTCATTTATTTTTTGTTTGTTTGTTTATAGTTAAGCCTATATTATTATAGACTGCAATTTTATTTATCCATTAGAATTATATATTTGTAATTATTGTTCTGTTCTGATAAATTTGTTACATTTAAAGGATTTGTTGTAAAGTGAAGAGAACTAAAAATATCCTGTTGCACATTAGGCCAGCCGTTATTATTTCTGAATGTAATAAAATGCAACTTATACATGACTTATATATATTTTTTTTCCTCTCACAGACTTAATTTATTTTTTAGCCTGTTTTAAAAAATAAATAAATAAATAAATAAAATAACATGCAGCAAACGAAAATAGGCGATTAATCGGTTAAAATGTGTTACTGTGGGGTAATTATAATGATTATTATATACTTAGGAACAGAATCTGGGCCTAATCTAGGCTATCCAGTGTTTTAATTTTTTTTATTTTCATTGCATCTGAAAATGACTTTGTGCAGCACATTCACTTCGCACGCTCAACCTGCCTCGCGCGTTGCTCAGCTGTGGACGATTTAAAAATTTTTGATATAAAGGTTGCTGTCCCATTTTATACAGGAATTGTTCATTAAAAAAAAAAATCGAATTATATTGTTAGTTCTTATTATATTGTTAACACAAGTTAATTTAGGCTATTTAACATGCACTGTGACATTTTACCCTTTTTAACTTATAAACTCCTTGAGATTTTAAAGTCAGTTTAATAGTATTGAAGTTCAAGTTTTTAAAAAAAGGTTTTAAATGCTTAAATTATTTCTATGAATTAATAATATGTTATCAGGTTTTAATTGCTTAAATTATTTCTATGAATTAATAATATGTTATCATGTTTTATTCTTGTAGAAAATAAGTGTTTATTCTTTAAGAAAATAAGGGAAAAAATAAGGGACGATCCAAATATTATTCATATTTGTTTTGCTTCACCTATTTATGTAAGCTACAATTATTCTAAAAACAGTGTAAAAAAAAAAAAAAATAATGTCATTAAAAGTGCCATCGGCCTGAGTAAATTTGACCGTTATAGAATTGTGACTTTAAAGGTTAGTGATTTAGGAGGTGAAAATACTGTGAAATTACAAATGTTATGGGATTTTAAAGCATACCAACTGAAGGTCTAGAAACGTTAGCCAATAAAGCATTTTTTATAACAATGTTATTTTTAAACAATGGCACTTAAAGTTTTGAACTAAAATATTTATTTCAACCATATAGCCTGTGAATAAACAAAATGACTTTTCAATGAAAGAACACTGAGAGTTTGCTTCTGGTGTTTGGATTTGTACTTCATTATAATGAGCTCCAAGTTTAGGAACAGCCAACACCGGGTTTTTTTTTTTCTTTCTCTTCTCGCCTCTCTCTCTCTCTCTCTCTCCTCTCTCTCTCTCTCTCTCTCTCTCTCTCTCTCTCTCTCTATTTAACTCTCTATTTAACAGCATTAATTTACAATGAAATACGTCTTCCTCCAGGTAGACTGAATGTTTTTCTGTCTTGCTACTTGTGGACTTTGAAGCTGGGTCAGTTAGCGCGAGTCTCGCTCGCTGTGAAGCGGGAGCAGCTGATGGAGGACTCTGCTTGGTCTTAAGGCCTTCCGCAAACGCTACGTTCACAAATAACAATGATTTTCGTAAAATAATGATTAATTATCAATTGATAATTTGTTATTATTATGGTCTTGTGAAAACAATAATATGGGCTGCGGGAAAATAATGAATAAAAAGAGTAGGGCTGCTGTGAGTGCAGGCATGTTTCAACCCAGTAACATGAGAACACAGTGTTCCTCACAGCCAACAAACAGACCGAGTTCAGTCCAGCTGGAGGGGGTTGGGGTAGTTCTGTATAACTTGTGGGGGTTGATATAAATGTGTGAATCTCTTGTTCTTTCATATGGACAGTGTCTTATGAGGGTATCAAACTTGCAGAACAGGTTTAGATAGGACTCGTCATTTTGGTTTTAGGGCAACTTTGAAGAAAGGTTTTGATCCACTTCAAATGTTGACTAATGTATAGCGCAATATAGTTTATTAGTTATTATAACTTCAGAGGAAGTTGCCTTAACTCAAAAATAAATAAATAAATAAATTCGCAAACTGTTGCGTTAATTTTATTTTGTTTCGTCTAAACAATATTTTTTTTTAGACTATGAAATATAAATTCTCACAGAATGTAGCCTATAACCAATATATTGAACCATCTGTTTATGTTTTTCTAAATCCCAAACAGAGTCCAGACATCGCTATGATCCGTCTGATGTTTTATAGGCTTTTTTAGATTTGGGAATACACATGCGTTACAGACATGACAAAAAAAAACATTTTGGAGTTTTTTGAGACATATTATTATTATTATTATTATTATTATTATTTTTATTAGTATTATTAATTAATTTTTTTTTTTTTTTTTTTTTTAGCCTATTTACAATGCACAAACCAGAGGCAACAATATCTGCAGAGAAGGAATCAATTTTATTTCAATTTTCGTTTTTTTGTGTTTCAGAGGAAAAATCAGTGTTAAAGCATCTCTCCATTAAAGACCGTTCTGAAAGAAGAATTTATGCAAACGCGTATAAAATGCTTTTAAAAACTTAAACAGAGATGTCTAGAGGCTATTTAATAGGTCTGCCTCCCATGTAAGATTTTTCTAGTTACTAGTCGTTCATTTGTCATTATTCAACTAATCGCAGGATTATACTACATTTACATCTATAATCCATAATGAGCCTTAATATATTCAGCGCTCAAGCACATGCATTAGCAGAAGAAGCCCAATAATTGTAAAAAAATGAGACATTTTAATTATTTATTAATAAACAAATGTTTTCTTGTCGGCTGCAAGATGAAATTCACAGTGCTGACTCTCTCCACATGAACGCGCATTTAAAGAGAAATACAACCGTCACAGATTACATAATGCTTTCGTTCTGAATTGATTTGTTTAAAAGACATTTCAAGCTTTCTGTAGATATATTTATCATGTATGTGAGACACCACAATTTTAAGTTAATTCATTATCAGGAAAAAATTCAAGTGATCTAGAGGGCGCCTCCTTGTCCTGCATGCGCATTAATAATTTTCGCACAAACACTTAAATATGAATAATTATTCACATTTTGCATGTGCATTACAACGTAAATTATTTTTTACATGCAATTATCCAAAATAAAACCAAACAAGATTTGTAATGAAGATAAAACAAATAAGAATAAATGCTGCGCATGCACTCAGCATCACTCTTGCACGCAGACATTTTAAATACATACATTTAAATGCGGCTGCAATTTTATTTTTTTTTTAACTTAAATTCTATGTAAGCAAGTAACGGCGGCTCCCTTTAAAATCACTGAAGTTGTCTATTAATGAAGCTCTTTTTTAAATCATTTTGAACTTTGGTGATTATAATGAGAGAACTTGAGTTTAATCGTGAGGGCGTTTTATTAATCCGTCCATTCTTTAGAATTTCAATGATTTAGCTAAATCGTGCAGGTTTAATTTTATACGTTTCTTGTTTTAATTAGGCCTAAATAATGGGAACGAAAATTATACAGTGCCTCACGTTTTACTAAAATAAGAAAATGATTTATAAAAACACGCAACAATTTCTTACAGACAAATATGTTTTCCCAAGAAGTTGTCTGTCAAAATAAAGGACAGGTAACGAATAACAAAAATGCATGTTGTTTTATTAAAGGAATTTTAAAATATAAATTAAAATATAGGCCTAATATATGAGAATATTGACATTTTGCATATAGATCCATGTAGCCTAGCTCACTAAAATAGCCACTTTTAATGCTCTGATGCAAAGTAAACCACAATTTCTTTTGAATAATATAACACAAAATTCATATTATATAAATAATACTGCACACCTATTAAATGTGTCAAATCTAAAATATGGTGTAATACTGTGTAGCTTAGAGAAAATATAAGCACAGGCTCAGGCACAGGCTTGACATTTATCCTGCTTGAATTCGTTCTAAGAAATGCACATAACTTCATAATCACCCAAACTTTTCATCTGTGAATATTAAATATTTTAACTATAGTGTTTTTCTTTTATTTTCCCTGACTGCAGCCGTCAAATGTAACACATCAGCGAGGCAAAACTGACGTCTATTTGCGAAAATGTGCTTTGATGCGCTTGTTTGAAAACTTGTGATTAAAGCGCCACTCAGCGGTCTAAAGCTGCAAATGCACTTTGCAGACGCCGCGGCGGCGGTACGAGCGGCGGTAGAAGTGACATTTTGGATGTCTACCTACTGTACATGTCAGAGCTCATACTTATTTATTTCAATTTGAGTGGAAAAAGTATAGTAAGTACTTCAACTTTTACCAGAGTCTTTTAAAAACAAGTATATGTACTTCTACTTTAGTAATAGATGTGTGTAATTTCGCCATCTCTGTCCGAACCAGAGATGCCCACCTTCCAGCAAGGCGAGGTCGTCATAAACTCTCTTTGCCAGTTTGAGCATCTGGACAGGTCTTGGAGGTAGCCTGAGGAGGAGTGGAGCTATCAGCTTGTACCATTGCTGCTTGGACAGGCACTGGAAGCTTACCCAGCAACGGAGGTGGAGCAAGCAGAGGTTTATGCTGACCTGAAGGAGGAATTACTGGAAAAGAGCAACATCTAACCAGAAACCTACAGCGCTTCCAGGCAACACATGTTCCAGCTGGGGAATCACTGACAGAGATCTTCAAAACCACCTAAGGAATCTGTATCAATCATGAGTGATACCTGAGATGCACACGAGGGACAAGATAGTTGAGGCCATCAGCCTTGAACAGCTTCTACATTTGCTCCTACAAAGGAGGACTATGCTTTCAACCACCTAAAGGAATTGTACACGCTATTCCAGATAACTCTGTGGGTGGGGATGAAAGAGGTCATACAGACCACAGAGACAATGCACAGGGCCTAAAGTCAACAGTGGGCAAAGGACTGGTCTGCTGCCAGCAGCCAGGGCACAGCGCACAAGTGCTCAAACGAAACTGACTGATTGTGTTATCAACTAACAGGGGAGGACAATGTTACAGACTCTGTAACACAGTCAGTCTGCATGTGATGTGACTGTTGATGAACATTCATTGAAAGCTCTAATAGACACTGGTAGCTCTCTCCTTACACCATGTTTTGTGTCAAATGTCAGCTATGTTAATACCACCTGTTCTGTGTGCATGGAGACGTAAAGCAGTACATGAGCTGAATTAATCTGTGTGTACAAGATTCCTCAAACTTGCTGAATTTTGCAATAGTTGACAACCTATTTGTAGACATGAATTTCAGAACCTGTTTCTGCTACTGACACAGTAAATATGTCATGTCCTGCTATTACTCAAGCACAAGCCAAGGCAGGTATACAGTCACTCCCAGAGTTGAAGAGTAGACTTTTGAAGGGGGGAACCAAGAGCCCTAGAAAGCCACATTGACAGAACATCACCATGGACATTGTGAGGCCACTTGAAAAAAGTAGCGCGGGACATCAGCACATCCTGGTGAAGAGTGATTATGCTATGTGATACCCTGAATTAGGGCTGTCACGATATTAGATTTTTCATATCACGGTTATTGTATATTGCAACGATATATCGTGATATCTATAGAAACCTTGGGGGGAAAAGATATCAGTCAAATTCTTTTTTACTTTGTTTATTGAGTTTTTTCTTTTTCACCCAACGAACATAAGGATACTGATATACGCAGAGCACAAGACTCTGGCTTACTCCGCCATCTTTGAAGCTCCTATGAAATAACAGAGAGAAAAAAACTGTCATACTGGTATGCATCTGAGACATTAATGAACCCTTTAAAGGAAGAGATAAGGACAATTAAGGAACTGGGAGTAATAGAAATCTCCATGAGTGAGTGGAGCAGACCCTTGGTCAATGTCCCAAAGAAGAATAGGATACTATGCGTCTGTATCAATTTCCATAAGTTGAATGCACAATTAAGGTTTGATGCCTATACAATGCTGCAAGTCAATGACTTATTGAAGAGGACTGGACAAGCACAGTGTATCACCACCATGGACCTGTGTTAGGAGTGCTGGCAGGTGCCCCTTGATCCACCCTCCAGACCATACACTGCATTCCAAGGTTGTACCAGTTTACTTCCCCTTTGGCCTGCAAGGGGCAACTGCCACATTCCAGAGGCTAATGAATGTAAGGCTGTGAGGGATGGTCTGCTGCCTACCTAGATGACATAATGATCCATAGTAACTCCTTGGCAGAGCATCTGAAACTAGAGGATTCAAGAGGCAGGGTTGGCACTGAATGTGGCAAAGTGTGAATGGGCTTAGCAGGAGCCCAAGATCCAAGATGAAGAAGGTGGTGAGGTCTATTCAGGGGACATGTAGACTGGTTCAGGAGATTTGTTCCAATCTTTTTTTTTTTTTTTGGCTTGATTGGATTTGCAGAAACTTTGACAAAACCTATTCAGTAAAGCAATGAAAAATTGAAATGTGTTGGCCAAGGAATGTGAAATAGTATTTAACACTTCAACGGAGAAGGTGTGTTCAGAAAACAGAAAGAGCTTTATGGCCAAGTATGCTTGTGCATACAAGGAATTTGTTTTAGTGACATAAGCTTCCAGTACACAGAGATAAAGTGGAATAGAATAGAGTGAGATGCAGGGATGTACTAGGATGGCGGTGGTAACAAATAAATATAAGGTTTTTGCAGATTTTTATTGCATAAAGTGGGGAACATTTAACTGTTCATGAGGTAGATTGCCTGGGGGAAGAAATTGTTCCCAGGTTGGTTCCAGCCTGGTACTACAGAGTCTAGACTTTTCCCGGCATTTCCTGGCACAGGTGGGTGCACCTCCACCAGAAAGCACTGGGAGCACTAAAAACCCTATAATTTCAAGGTACTGTACAGCATTCACCTGGCAGACAGAACATGGTCGCAGACTACCTATCCCAGTTTACTACAGGGGGTTTGTGTGATTGTTGTGAAAGAGGGATTCATTTGCCAAGTCGGACACGGTGGCATGTATATTAGGGTAAAGGGGATACTCTTGATCTGGAAAAATTGGATAAAATTTCTGCAATGCAAAAACAAGTATATGTACTTCTACTTTAGTAATAGATGTGTGTAATTTCGCCATCTCTGTCCGAACCAGAGATGCCCACCTTCCAGCAAGGCGAGGTCGTCATAAACTCTCTTTGCCAGTTTGAGCATCTGGACAGGTCTTGGAGGTCGCCTGAGGAGGAGTGGAGCTATCAGCTTGTACCATTGCTGCTTGGACAGGCACTGGAAGCTTACCCAGCAACGGAGGTGGAGCAAGCAGAGGTTTTATGCTGACCTGAAGGAGGAATTACTGGAAAAGAGCAACATCTAACCAGAAACCTACAGCGCTTCCAGGCAACACATGTTCCAGCTGGGGAATCACTGACAGAGATCTTCAACCACCTAAGGAATCTGTATCAATCATGAGTGATACCTGAGATGCACACGAGGGACAAGATAGTTGAGGCCATCAGCCTTGAACAGCTTCTACATTTGCTCCTACAAAGGAGGACTATGCTTTCAACCACCTAAAGGAATTGTACACGCTATTCCAGATAACTCTGTGGGTGGGGATGAAAGAGGTCATACAGACCACAGAGACAATGCACAGGGCCTAAAGTCAACAGTGGGCAAAGGACTGGTCTGCTGCCAGCAGCCAGGGCACAGCGCACAAGTGCGCAAAACGAAACTGACTGATTGTGTTATCAACTAACAGGGGAGGACAATGTTACAGACTCTGTAACACAGTCAGTCTGCATGTGATGTGACTGTTGATGAACATTCATTGAAAGCTCTAATAGACACTGGTAGCTCTCTCCTTACACCATGTTTTGTGTCAAATGTCAGCTATGTTAATACCACCTGTTCTGTGTGCATGGAGACGTTAAAGCAGTACATGAGCTGAATTAATCTGTGTGTACAAGATTCCTCAAACTTGCTGAATTTTGCAATAGTTGACAACCTATTTGTAGACATGAATTTCAGAACCTGTTTCTGCTACTGACACAGTAAATATGCCATGTCCTGCTATTACTCAAGCACAAGCCAAGGCAGGGTATACAGTCACTCCCAGAGTTGAAGAGTAGACTTTTGAAGGGGGGAACCAAGAGCCCTAGAAAGCCACATTGACAGAACATCACCATGGACATTGTGAGGCCACTTGAAAAAGAGTAGCGCGGGACATCAGCACATCCTGGTGAAGAGTGATTATGCTATGTGATACCCTGAATTAGGGCTGTCACGATATTAGATTTTTCATATCACGGTTATTGTATATTGCAACGATATATCGTGATATCTATAGAAACCTTGGGGGGAAAAGATATCAGTCAAATTCTTTTTTACTTTGTTTATTGAGTTTTTCTTTTTCACCCAACGAACATAAGGATACTGATATACGCAGAGCACAAGACTCTGGCTTACTCCGTCATCTTTGAAGCTCCTATGAAATAACAAGAGAGAAAAAACTGTCATACTGGTATGCATCTGAGACATTAATGAACCCTTTAAAGGAAGAGATAAGGACAATTAAGGAACTGGGAGTAATAGAAATCTCCATGAGTGAGTGGAGCAGACCCTTGGTCAATGTCCCAAAGAAGAATAGGATACTATGCGTCTGTATCAATTTCCATAAGTTGAGATGCACAATTAAGGTTGATGCCTATACAATGCTGCAAGTAAATGACTTATTGAAGAGGACTGGAAAAGCACAGTGTATCACCACCATGGACCTGTGTTAGGAGTGCTGGCAGGTGCCCCTTGATCCACCCTCCAGACCATACACTGCATTCCAAGGTTTGTACCAGTTTACTTCCCCTTTGGCCTGCAAGGGGCAACTGCCACATTCCAGAGGCTAATGAATGTAAGGCTGTGAGGGATGGTCTGCTGACTACCTAGATGACATAATGATCCATAGTAACTCCTTGGCAGAGCATCTGAAACTAGAGGATTCAAGAGGCAGGGTTGGCACTGAATGTGGCAAAGTGTGAATGGGCTTAGCAGGAGCCCAAGATCCAAGATGAAGAAGGTGGTGAGGTCTATTCAGGGACATGTAGACTGGTTCAGGAGATTTGTTCCAATCTTTTTTTTTTTTTTTGGCTTGATTGGATTGCAGAAACTTTGACAAACCTATTCAGTAAAGCAATGAAAAATTGAAATGTGTTGGCCAAGGAATGTGAAATAGTATTTAACACTTCAACGGAGAAGGTGTGTTCAGAAACAGAAAGAGCTTTATGGCCAAGTATGCTTGTGCATACAAGGAATTTGTTTTAGTGACATAAGCTTCCAGTACACAGAGATAAAGTGGAATAGAATAGAGTGAGATGCAGGGATGTACTAGGATGGCGGTGGTAACAAATAAATATAAGGTTTTTGCAGAGTTTTTTTTATTGCATAAAGTGGGGAACATTTAACTGTTCATGAGGTAGATTGCCTGGGGGAAGAAATTGTTCCCAGGTTGGTTCCAGCCTGGTACTACAGAGTCTAGACTTTTCCCGGCATTTCCTGGCACAGGTGGGTGCACCTCCACCAGAAAGCACTGGGAGCACTAAAACCCTATAATTTCAAGGTACTGTACAGCATTCACCTGGCAGACAGAACATGGTCGCAGACTACCTATCCCAGTTTACTACAGGGGTTTGTGTGATTGTTGTGAAAGAAGGATTCATTTGCCAAGTCGGACACAGGTGGCATGTATATTTTAGGGTAAAGGGGATACTCTTGATCTGGAAAAATTGGATAAAATTTCTGCAATGCAGTGTGAGTCACCAATTTTATCATATTTTATTATCAGTTTTATCATATTCATGAAATGAAGGCTGACAACTATACACATGCATATTTTAATCAACATTTGCAGAAGTCTTTTTGTAAATCCAACATTAAGAATTTGATTTTGTGTGGCAAAATTGCATACTTCCACTAGATGACATTGTCTGTTACATTATCTGTTACACATTTGCATTTATTAATTGAGCAGATGCTTTTATCCAACACAACAAGTGATCCATCCTAAAGGGGTCATATGATGCAATTTAAAAATTTCCTTTCTCTTTGGAGTGTTACAAGCTCTTGGTGAATAAAGAAGATCTGTGAAGTTGCAAAGACTAAAGTCTCAAATCCAAAGAGATATTCTTTATAAAATTTAACACTCGTCCACGCCCCCCTGAAACGGCTCGTTCTAACACGCCCCCACATATCTACATCAGTATGTGGGAAGATTTGCATAATGCCGTGTTTCATTTGTTTTTGTCTTCCAAAAGAAGACACGACTAGAAATCATGTTTATATCACTTTTATAATGGGTTTTATGTTTATGTCTTGTCGCTCCGACCGGACAAGGCATCACATTATGTTAAGAGGCGTAACATTTCCGTCACACGCTTGAGGCATTCGGCCAATCACAACGTGCTGGATAGCTGGCCAATCACAGCACACCTCACTTTTCAGAGTGATGAGCCTTGTAAAAATTGATGCGTTTCAGAAGGCGGGGCATACAGGAGAAGCAATAATGCACAGTATGTGGAAAATAATGTGTTCTTTGAACCTTAAACCACCTAAACACATTTCATTACACCAAATACACAAAATAATGTTCTTTTTAGCAGCATCATATGTCCCCTTTATGTAGACAATAACATGAGAAGTGTTAGCAATACAAAGTTTCAAACATGTTTTGTGGATAAGACTTTAGTTTAGAGACCAATTCTTACTATTACCTACAGTAGTTGATTATTAGCATGTATGTTACTTACATATGGCTTTATACTATTACTTATAAAGCATATATTACTGCCATATTCTGAATGACCATATTTTAGATCACTAAATCCTACCCCATAACTAAACAACTACATTACTAACTAGTTTATGGAGACAAAAGTCATAGTTAATAGTTAGTTAACAGTGAGAATTGGTCACCAAACTAAAGTGAGACCATTTGGTTACACTTTATTTTAGTGCCCTTGTTACAATGTAATTATACATTTAAATACTGAATAATATTAATTAACTGCACATACTTACTTTATGGTTAGGGTTGGGGTTAGGATTAGGGTATAGTTTAGGGTAACTTGCATGTAATTATCCATAATTAATTGTGATTATAATAGTAAGTACATGTAACATGTAAAAAGGCCACCTTAAAATAAAGTGTTACCAACCATTACATGTCATAACTGTTCCTATAATGTGTATTTTAGTTTGATTGTAACACTGTATTGACCAGTGACAGCACAGGCACAAACCAGGACCATTATTATTATTATGATAATCCTATTATTATAAATCCCAACATTTTATAATAAGATATACAGTGCGTAAACAATTATTATGAGTTACATACCTATCGGCAATAAAAAGTAAGGTGAATTATTGTAATTGGTTGAGATATGTGAGATATATATATATATACATATATATATATCTCATATCTCTCACATATCTCAACGTGTATATATATATATATATATATATATATATATATATATATATATATATATATATATATAATACACATACACAATCTTCCTCAGGGTCCCCGGTCACCTCTTCTCATTGTGCAGCGTTTTTTGCCACACTTTTTCCTTCCCACAGACTTCCCACAGAGGTGCCTTGATACAGCACTCTGGCAACAGCCTATTCATTCAGAAATTTATTTCTGTGTCTTACCCTCTCACTTGAGGGTGTCAATGATGGCCTTCTGGACAGCAGTCAGGTCGGCAGTCTTACCCATGATTGCGGTTTTGAGTAATGAACCAGGCTGGGAGTTTTTAAAAGCCTCAGGAATCTTTTGCAGGTGTTTAGAGTTAATTAGTTGATTCAGATGATTAGGTTAATAGCTCGTTTAGAGAACCTTTTTTTATGATATGCTAATTTTTTGAGATAGGAATTTTGGGTTTTCATGAGCTGTATGCCAAAATCATCAGTATTAAAACAATAAAAGACCTGAAATATTTCAGTTGGTGTGCAATGAATCTAAAATATATGAAAGTTTAATTTTTATCATTACATTATGGAAAATAATGAACTTTTTCACAATATGCTAATTTTTTGAGAAGGACCTGTATATATATATTAGTGGTGGGCCGTTATTGGCGTTAACGTGCTGCGTTAACGTGAGACTCTTATCGGGCGATAAAAAAAATATCGCCGTTAATCTATTCTCAAAGTTGGGTTGGGAGCTGGGTCTATACTACGCAAGCTATGATGACTTTCACCGTGATAGTTTAGCGCGGATGTATACCTAGACGAATTGCACTGTAGGAGGAGATAACGAGTGAAATTACCAAGCTTCCCAAAAAAAAAAAAACCCTTGACAAGACTCACGCCTTTTTCACACATACTCCATCTGCAGTGCGTATGCAGTCCGTGTGCGTTACATATGTGGTGCAGAAGCAGCACGGACTCATTGTGCTTTCACACAGGATGCGTTTGCAGTCCGCTACTGGTTTAGTCCACAAACACAACATTTGTTCATTTTTCTATATTTCAAACCATGTAAAAAAAAATAAATAAAAAAAATAAATCATGACTCTTATCACAGAACAGTAACAGTCTTTCATAACCATAGACATTAGTTTAAACTTAATAAATATAAACAACATATTATTCATGCATTTGACTTCTAGGTTTGTATAATAAGCTGCTCAAGCAAGCTGCAAAACATTTAAACACAACAATTAGCCTACTTTTCTTGTTGGGATATCGCAAATATTTAAAATTAAAGCACTGCTGACAGAAACAGTCGACTCTCATGCCTTTTGCATTTAAATCTTTATTACAAGCAATCGCACGGTTCTTAATGAACTTTGTTTTTCTGCTTCCATTAAAGTGCATAGGCCTATATCATGTTGCCTCTTTATCTAAAGGTGCTCTTTTTCTTGTTTTAAACCTAGCCAAAAACCCATGTGTTGCGTGTGAAACACAGTAGACTTTGATTAGTATACATTTATTGTGAAATTACTGCATTTCCGTGTCAATCCATGTTAATTTTTACCGCGAACAGACTCTGTACGTAAACGATCGCTGCACTGCTGCAGATGCACCGCTCCTGGAACGCACTGATGGACCACAACCGCGTGAACGCTGGAATGCGTTAATATGGGTGCGTAAAAAAAAAATGAAAAAAGAGAAGCGTATGCGCTGTGGAGAGAGTGTGTGTGTGAAAGGGGTGTTGTTTTTTTTGAATTTTGTGATGTGGGTTTTTTTTTTTAAAGGAGTTCTTCCGGTCTCAAGTACCACCTAAACGCAAAGCATCCCTAAATTAATGCGGAAGATGCCGGGCCAAGCACTGATGTAGCGCAGAGGAAGAGTCGTAATCAAACTACTATGTTTGAGTGCAGCACAGCTCTATCAGTACTAACAAGTACATCTTATTGAACATAATTTGAATGCCTTTGGCAGAATTCAAATGAGCCATTTTAATCTAGATTAATCTAGATTAATTCCAAGATTACAGTGAGATTAATCTAGATTAAAAAAATGTATCTATGCCCACACAGGTTGCACAGGCAGTCCAACTCCTCCAGGATGGCGGATCAATATGTGCCATTGCCAGAAGGTTTGCTGTGTCTCCCAGCACAGTCTCAAGAGCATGTAGGAGATTCCAGGAGACAGGCAGTTACTCTAGGAGAGCTGGATAGAGCCGTAGAAGGTCCTTAACCCATCAGCAGTACCTGTATCTGCTCCTTTGTGTGCAAGGAGGAACAGGATGAGCAGTGCCAGAGCCCTACAAAATGACCTCCAGCAGGCCACTGGTGTGAATGCCTCTGAGAAAACAATCAGAAACAGACTTCATGAGGGTGGCCTGAGGGCCTGACGTCCTCTAGTGGGTTCTGTGCTCACTGCCTGGCACCGTGTAGCTTGATTGGCATTTGCCACCAGAATTGGCAGGTCCGCCTCTGGCGCTCTGTGCTTTTCACAGATGAGAGCAGGTTCACCCTGAGCACGTGTGACAGATATAAAAGGGTCTGGAAAAGCGGTGGAGAATGTTATGCTGCCTGTAACATTGTTCAGCATGACTGGTTTGGTGGTGGTTCAGTAATGGTCTGGGAAGGCATATCCATGGAGGAACACAGATACCTCTACAGGCTAGACAATGGCACACTTACTGCCATTAGGTATCGGGATAGAATCCTTGGACCCGTTGTCAGACCCTACACTGGTGCATTGGGTCCTTGTTCCTCCTGGTGCACAACAATGCCCGTCCTCATGTGGCGAGGGTATTAAGTCAGTTCCAGGAGGATGAAGGAATTGATACCATTGAATGTCCCCCACGCTCGCCTGACCGAAATCCAATAGAACACCTCTGGAACATTATGTTTGGTCCATCTGACGTCGCCAGACTGTCTAGGAGCTCAGTGAAGCCCTGGTCCAGATCTGGGAGGGAATACCCCAGGACACCATCCTTCGTCTCATTAGGACTGTGCCCTGACATTGTCAGGCATACAAGCACAAACTACTGAGTACCATTTTGAGTTGCTGCAATGAAATTTACTTAATGGCCTAGCCTGCTGCATCCTTTTTTTCACTTTAATTTTGAGTGTCTTTGAATTCAGCACTCTGTAGGTTGATAATTTTCATTTCCATTAAACAATGTGGCATCTTTTAATTCCTAACAAATTACCCAGTCCATATCAGTATAGATATCCTGCATGATAATTTTTCCCTATTGAGATCTGATGTCTGATTTCAAAGTGTTCCTTTCATTTTTTTGAGCAGTGTGTGTGTATATATATATATATATATATATATATATATATACACACACATGCTTACTGGCCACTTTATTAGGTACACATTTGCTGGTAATGGGTTGGACCCCCTTTTGCCTTCAGAACTGCCTTAATTCTTAGGCGTTGGAAAGGTGAATTTGAATAAACGTGACTTTGGATAACTATGAGGTGCTTGCTTTAGATCACAAATTAGGTGAAAACAGAAATTTAATTAATATGGTACTTCTGAAAGAACAAAAGTGAATAAACTGGGACATTAATCACTGCATGAAAAACAATAGCTTTTGTCATGGAAAGTCATGTCCATGATTAATTTTTTGGTCAAATCGCTTACCTCACCATACACTTTGTTTCTTACAGCAAAAACATCTGGCTGACAGGTTTCTCTGGCTTTTAAAAAGTTTTTTAAAGAGTCATTTTATTCCACTGAACAGGGAGAGGAAGGAGCAAGATCTGCCAGAAAGGACTACAATCCATGATTACATCACAGCTTTGAGCCCTTGTTAGACAACAAGTCAGAAGAACAAGGTTATGTCCTAAATACGGTAATCCAGCAAACTAAAGACACTGAATCTTCCATTATCTTTTCACCTGATTAACCGTATTATTGGAGCATTTCTCAAGGTGAAACTATCACATGGATGCCAGCTGTGACTATTTGACCTTATATGAGACTAGTGTGTAATACACTCAGACAAGCTGCAGAGATTGAACTGAAATGTGTAACATCAGATCATATAAAATAACTTCAGACTGAAAGTGCTCTATGTCTGCATGCAAAAGAATTCTAATTTTGAATACATTTTAATTTATATGATAGACCTTGAATTGAAAATGAAGACAAAATGTGTTGTGACATTTTGTGGTTTTGAAACATTAGTGGTTCATGTTCATAGTCAGTGTGACGGACTACACCTGTGGTTACCCTGCCATGCTCAGGTTTTATGTGGAAGCATGGGATTCATAAAGCACGGACTCCAGACATTTTTTAAACAAGTTTCTATCCATTTAAAAATCTCTTACTAATATCCTGCCTCATAAAAACAAAGAAGTCTATTGCAATTACAAGAAATGTTTTCTTCTTATTTAACAGTTTAGTATGCGTTCTCAGTTCTCGCTTGCATCTGTTAACAAGAACTACCAGCACAATGTGAACATTCTTAAGACCACTTCCTTTCTGCTCACCATCTGACATCCTGACACCTGCTGCAATGATCCGTGGCATCCATTACATAAGGAGCAACCTTTAATATCCACCACCTGCCTTTAAAAGCATGAAACCTTTTCATCTACATAGCGATGTATTAACACTTCACTTTAATATCCCTCAATTAGAAAAGGAACAAAATAAGGAAATGTTTAGACTTACATAAGAGCCTCACTTGTAAAACCTCTTGACACGGAGCAATGGCATGCCACGGCAAACTATGAAGTAATGACTGTTTTTGATGTTGAGCATTATCATAATGCATTGGTACAGAACTACAGTCAGGAAAGATTCACTCTTGTTGAATATATTTATTGTATAACATTACTTGATCAGCAGGCAAAAATACATTAATGTGTATGTGTCACGTTTCATAGGTTATGTTCATACTGCAGGCATATCAGATTTTTTTCTCAAATCAGATCTTTTCAGGCAGTCTGTCTGCACTATTAATCGCAACTGATCAAGTCAGACTTGTGTGTCCAGACATAACCACCTTATCTGCATGGATTGCTTTGGTTATGATGCAAGCGTGCCCACGTCTTTGATGAGGTTTTCAAAAAAGATGCAAGAAAAATGAAGATGCATCATCTCAATCTCTGCCGAGTCACAGTGCAGAACTCTTCTGTCGCACAAGAAACTTCAGCACCAGAGGAGACTGGTATATATTGTGATGTTCTGTGCTTGAGTTCTGCATGAATATTTCCACCATTTCCATTATCGGTGTGTGTCACATTAAGAGCGATGCTAAATACATTTTGAAATCTGATTTGAGCAGCCAGAGCATCCACTAAATTTTGAATCCATTCGGAATCGCATTTCACACCACCTCCAAATATGGTTTGAATGTGATTCGAAAAAATTTGATATTTTTGCTCTTCAGATTTCCAAAAATTCATCTGGATAATATATGGATATTCAAAAAATCTGATTTTGCTCACAGTCTAAACAAGGCCATAGATTTACTAGTAGTGTTTAACAGTAGACCAGGAAGTTGTGAATATCATACTTTACTTATATCATACTTTATCATACTTAACAATTTGTGCTTTACTTCTTCAACTCTTCAACACAACAACTGAACCAATCAAACAAACTCCCAGGCATGCATAGTGATGGAAGAACTTGATTTTTATATTTTCAGGAGAATATATGATTGTTTTTTGGCTGCATTTCCCAAAGCATTGTACATTTAAGTAGATTGTGGAACCATTGGCACCAATGGCCTCTACAATCAGCTCATGATGCTTTAGAGAGACGCAGCCCTGGCCTATATAAAACTTTCCACCATGATGGGTTTTGACTAAGGGGTTTGACTTTTTTAGCATGTTGATACAGTATGTGGTTAAGGGCATTATAGGCACTTTGCTAGCACTAGATTGAAGTCTGATTGCTTAGAAAATTAATAAAAGATGTAGAATGATCAGAACCAGCATTAGTGATGCTTGTCATAGCAATAACACTTATAAACATTTATATGTTTAAAGTGTTTATACTCACAAAACAATGCAGCACAGAAATGTGTGTTTAGCTCAGATAAGGAGCCAACATTCTGTTTGAGGCATCTACTTAGATCAACAAGTGATGAAGAAATAGCTGCCCAAGTCAGGTTGCAGACAGCGGTTAAAAATGCTGAAAGAGAAGTCATCCAAGCAGAGGCAGGACGCCGCACATTGATCTTGGCTCAGTGTCAGTATTGTGGAACTTTGAAATCTCTAAAAATAAAAGGCAACATGAAAAAAAACAGACTTACATCACCCTGAACCACACTGAACATTCAAGTGGAATTAACTAATGTGTCTCTATTTGTCAAACGTTGACAGTCCATGTTTTTTGGGCAGATTGAGAATTTGATTTAGTTTTGTACAAGTCTTGAGATAATTTGCACCCTCTAGTGTTTGAGAGTCAAGTGTCAGGCAGGTTGAGCCCATGTAAGGTAGAGCGAGTGCTCAGAACAGACTGGATTACCTGTAATTTAGCTAACTATGTCCAGCTTACTTTGACTGAAGACAATTACATTGACAAAAAATGCATTTCACGTGCATGCTATAGCGACAGGGCGAAATGTCCAGAGAAGTACAGTATGTGGTTTGCAGCATATTCTTGCTCGCATAAGAATACAAAAATAATGCTAGTTCAAAAATAGTGATGGATTTATTTGTTTGTTTGCTTGTTTTAAACGTCACCAGATAGTATACTGTTTCAAATAAGCATGTATGAAGTATTTCCTGGGCAGTTTAAGTCACTTTATTTGCACATCTAATTATTTATTTATTTAGTTATTTATTTTCACTAAAAAGGTGCAAGATATGCCTGATTATGTTGATCAATATTGATATAGAGATCAGTGAATCTGTGATAATGTTCTCCATATCAACATTTGTTTGTAAATGGAATAGTTTGTCATCCAAATTAATTAAAAATTATGTTATTGTCATTCCCTTTGAAGATATTTGAAGCTTTTTTGTTTACATAAACAGTTCATAGTGATCAAAAAATGTCAAAAGTAGTCCATGTGTTACTCGCTAGTTTTCTAGGAGGAACAGAACCAAAATAAAAGTAAATCTGTTCATCAAATGCAGCTCTCAAATCAAACGTATCACATCAGATCTGGTGTCAATGGTGTTTGGCCACTAGACATACAAGATAGAAAGTGTTTGATTTCATTAATGTCCAACTTGTGGTAGTTTCCAAAATTTGATTTGGAGGACAACATTTTCAGCGATAAAGGGTTAGTTCAAGCCCAAAATGAAAATTCTGTCATTTACTGTTACATGTCATTCCAGATCCATAAGACCTTTGATTATATTCAAAACACATAAGAAATTATTAATAAAACCTAAGAAATTTCTGTCCCTTCACTGAAAGCCAATTCCACCAAAACATTTCAAAAGTTTGTAAAAGAAAATGATCACTTTATATTATGAACAGATTTAATTTATGCTTTTATTAACATCAAAGATTAACCAATGCATATACATAGAGAAAATAAAATTTAAATGGGAGGTCAAACGTGCTTGATTGATGAGTGAGAACAAATGAGGTTCTTGCATGCAATGTGCTCTATATATGCACAATTTTTTTGAAATATACATTTTTGGTGGATTGAACTGGTGGAATAGTAGAATTTCAATGGAGGGACAGAAATCATTTAGCAATCATTCATTTTAAATAAAATATTAATTGATTTTTCAAAGATGAATAAAAGTCTTATGAGTATGGAATAACATGAGGGTGAGTGAATGATAACATAATTTTCATTTCGGGAACTAACCCTTAAGTTCACAAAGTTTAGACTGTTTGTCTCACCAAATGTAAAGATTCTTATAAAGTTCTCCTTTTGTGTTCCACAGAAAAAGTGGCAGCATGTAGGTTTGGAACCACATGAGACTACATAAAGGTTCTGTCTGGGCTTAGTACTAATTAGTGGATGACATACGGATAGTTTGATGTGATATTTGACAGTTTTAAAACAGAAATGCATTCCAATTGATGAAAGAGCCTGAATAAGGCAAACAGATACAGAGAGAGAAACAGAGGGAGTGACCAGCTGGATTACCATGTAAATAGTTGTGAAGATAGGTAGAGTCTGGACGTGTGCCAGGACTCTACAAAAGGCTCCTAACATCTGTTTGACGGCACATTTCTGCTCTGTGTTTGAGCAAGAAAAACACTCTTGCTTGGAATGAGTCGATTGCACATGATCATGCATAGAGACGGTCACATCAAAAATAAGCAGCTCTGGAGTAACACAGTCACACACTGGCCTCGTAGCTTTAAAGGACACGTTTGGCGTTTCCAGGAATGGTGTGTAGGGAAACTTTGAAGGCAATCCAGCCGATCGTTTCTCACAACTGTGAATTTATCTGTTTTACCAGTCATTCCATAAATATTGAACATTCCGTGATTTGAGGTGTTTGTACGCCATGGAAAATGCAGACCTCACAATTTATCTGCCCCGTAACAACCTGATTGAAATACATTGTGATCACGAAGTCATCAGTATAGGCCTCTGATGATCACTTAAATCTGCCAATCAAACCAAAATCAACTACACTGTCTGGTTCAGTGGAAGGTAATTTTCCTAAATTGGTCTTGACATTGAAAGAAAATGGGGCAAACCACAAGTTAGGAACAGAAAAATTAACATACAAATCCAAATTGCCAAGTGGCCACAGCATATAAAAAGACTCAAGTGGATAAAGGAGCACAAGTGGTAACAGTGGTCCAGGGGCAGCAATATGGGGGTGGTGGTTTTTCCCCCCTCAGCCCTGTACCTGGAGCATATGAAACTAATTTGTATAACAAATGTTGGTTTTAGACGGCATTCCTCACCCACTGATGGCTCCTCAAGGCCTGGAGAGCCCCATTCGTTAGAGCATAAGGCAAAGCAAACAAATTAATTAACACTATCTTTACTGGGGATGGCCAAGCCAAGCAAAGGCTGAAACACAACACCATTACCTAAATTCGCATGCATCTGTCCATGTCTTCTCTCAGCTCCGGCTCTACGTGCCTCTCGCCCTTGACTGAAGTTGGAGGACCACCTGCATGAAAGAAGAGACCCAGCCTGTTATGTCTCAGTGATGGAAAAAAATAACACAGAATCCAGCTCTGCAAACAGCTCGCTGCACGGATCATTTTTCTGCGCCACACTGGACACGAGTAAAATAAGAACAGATGATATACGCGGGAACAGAGGTGCTTTCGCTTTGTCTGATTTAAACGCAATACGAAGAGCCCGATGTGGTGTCACCAGCCCGGAGCTGGAGTCAAGAAACCTCAAAAAGACAGAACCAGACCAACAGCAGAGCCCCTAAAGCCCAGACCAACACTACAACCAGACCTCTGAACACCCAGAACAAGACCTGTTAAAACCAGACCAAGACCAATATTGGATCTTCCAAGGCCCAGGCCAAACCTTATACTTACATACATTATTTGGACAAAAGTACTGGGACACCACCTTCTAATTAACAGGTTTGACTTTAGTTTGGGTACAGTCATTTTAGACACTTCCAAAACTATTGCAACAGAGATGGAAATACAGTTTTTATATATATAAATGATGTTTTTCTGTTCTAAAGAAGGGGGTGTCCCAATACTTTTGTCCATATAGTGTACAGTAAATACAAGTCATTGGTGTTTGGTGATGAGTTTTTGGCTCTAGGTCTGCATTTAAAGTCACGCCAGAGGTGTTCAGCTGGTTCTGCAGACCAGTCAAGTTCTTCAACTCTGACTGAATCAGTAATGTCTTGCCTTATACACAGAGGCATTTTCATGTTAGAATAGAAAGGGGTCCTGTCCAAACTGTTGCTATAAAATTAGAAGCACACAATTCCCTAGAATATCATTATATGCTTAAACATTAAGATTTGTTCTCATGGAAATTACAAAAGTAGTCAAACCTATTCATTAGAATGGGATGTCCCAAAACTTTTGTTATAAATTATTTTCTCTAACTTCCGCTTACGGTTGTACGCACATTAATGAGAGACTAGGTTTGTTCCAGATGAACTACACTAGCCTGCCAGAGAGTAGAGCGGCTGGAGAGAGTAACCGCTTGCAGTCGGGGTGGAATTAAAAGCTGAGACCTCAAGTCACTTTCTGCTCCCGGTAGTGACAGTAGCAATCAGTCAAGCATCACCAACTAAGCAAGCCAAAGGTGACAGCGGCAAGGAACCAAAACTCCATCAGTGACAGAAAATGGAGAAAAACCTTGGGAGAAACCAGACTCAGTCGGGGGCCAGTTCTCCTCTGGCCAGACAAAAACATGGTTTAATTCTAGGCTGCAACACAGGTCAGATTAAGCAGAGGACTCGTCTGGTTCTCAGTTTAAACTCCTGAATACATGGTAAAGTCTTGGCCACTTCTAAAAGGTGTTGAATTAATTCCGGCAAACCTGAAGAGACAAGCAACTGATTTATATCTAACATGTCATACAAATAAAAGTTTAACATCAGCTGGTGGAGGATCGTGGTGCAACCTTTAAGCGAGCGAGGGCAAGAATCTGCAGGACTGAAAATATCTAAAATACCAAATAAATACTGGCTGAATAAAGATACTGACCCCAATTCATGGCTCAAATTTGATTAACTTGCAAGACTTTATTCTCCGTGAAGAGTGAGAGAGGCGCTGGAGCATGAGGCATGATCTTGAGGTCATTATCTTCCCTATATGTCCCCGGAGCATATGGGAACATTTTCTACACTCACTCATAAATCAAACATGTCAACTATAAAATATAGCTGACCAGCAACAGATGTCCTTATAGATTTTTTTTTAAATGAAAAAAAAAAAAGGAATCTAAATTTCACGAGTTCTAGATTTTACAGCTAACACCGAGAATGCAACACGCTGAGTTCTCGCAAGCGGTTCCTGTGCAAATGACTTGATAAGGTGTTCATGTGAATGCTCAATGCATGAGGCAGCACTGCACTCACACCACAGACCACCTTCAGTTATCACTCCCTCTGGGCTCAAGATCAACTACGACTCTCTCTCACTTCTGAAAACCATTTTCTGATGAGCTTAAGCTTGAACTTCAAAAGACATTCTCCATTACACTTTCAGTCAGGATACCTGAGAATTTGGGGGGGGGGGGGGGGGGGGGGGGGGGGTATTTTGATTCAGATGGCAATTGAGTGTAAATGAGTAAGAAACGTATAAGGAATCTGGGCTCCATACAAAAAAATGCACATGCATCACATGATAGGGCTTATACTAAGGGGCTGTTGAATGCTTTATTCTGATTGGTTGGCAAACATTCTACAACATTTTTTATTCTTTTTTTTTTTTTTAAATGAGGTGGAAAAAATGAAAAGAAAAAAATATGCAAATAGGGACTTTTTGTATATTCTAATCATTAGAGAGAGAGAGAGAGAGAGAGAGAGAGAGAGAGAGAGAGAGAGAGAGAGAAACACTGAATGTGTCTGATTGCACAGGTTTCCAATTTAAAAAAAAAATGAATGGTGGAAACCTGTGGTTTACAGCAAATATGCTGTATTAATAGCATTCTATCTGAGTATCAAAAGACATAACTCATACTGATCAATAGTCCTTATTTTGTGAAGGAATCACCGAGCTACATATAAGAACAACACTGACCTTTAACTATTCAGACATTAAACACAAAGCAGATATTTGACAAGCCATATCTTTATGAGTGTGTTGGACACATCAGAGATGTGTTTTATAGATGCAGCCCTGCTCTTGATTTGTGAGGTGCACATGGTTTGCCGTCGCCTCTGGCAGCACTCAGCATGCATCATTTCCCACAGAAGAACCCATATGAAGTTTGTGGTCATCTGGTGTATTTCTCATTCCTATTTCGTGTGACGCATACATTTCACATTTTATGAAATTCCGTCTGCCATGCATTCCCTGTACCGCTCAGCTTTAATAAAATACATCATCAACCTTTTGTATTTCTTTGCTCCTTTAATTTTTGCAGTAGATATCCAACAGCTGGTCTGGAGAGGAGGAGGAAACACCTGCTTACACAGGGGAGGTGGAGAAAGGAAATCTACGAAGGCTGTGTCTCAATACCTACAGAGCTGCCTACCTAGACAGCATCTTTGGGCATCACTTGCATGCAGCGACTTCAAAATCCGGTGAAGTGGCTAATTATAGACAGCGATTTTAGACGTGTGCTATTTTTGGATGATCCCCCCCCAAATTTAACAGACTCATCAGCAGAAATATTACACAAATGTGAAGCCTAAAAATGAGATTTAGGTAGGCAGCTCTCTATAGATGTTCATGTAGCTTTCACACTGTGCAAAACAGCCTTTAATTGTCAAATATTGGTATGCACAAATCTATGATACCCAAAAATGATGCCCCCAAATCTAGTCTAGGTAAACTCTTACAGTATTTTTAAGTTATTAACCCTATACCATATCATATTTGATATGATCAAAACCGGTTGCACACAATCTATTACATGCCTTCTGTCATCTGATTGATAGTTCAGACTTTTTAGCAAATAAAAAGCCTTTTAGTATAATTTTACAAACCTCCACCTTTCAGATCGTGCTTCATGTGTAATTTTGCTATGAAATCTTTACTGATTTTCAAATATAAGAATAACTTTTAAATTGTTAGTAATATTTCAAGATGAACATTTACTGGAGTAAAGCAACTAAGCCTTACTTCTCACATCTCAGTCATCATTGTATTGCTTTGCTTTACATGTAAAACAGATAATAAAAAATATCTTACTAAGACATATTGGCAGATATAAATGGACAAATGATACTTATATTTTTTGTATGTATTATGTAGTCTGCTATAAAGACCTCATTAATTTACATTACAAATTATCTCAATTTCATCTGACTTTTTGGCCATATGAACATTTTATTGACTATTATTTCATATTTCAGGCTTTACAGAGTTATTGTTGGATAAAATGCTGCTTACTCAGAAAGTGCCCACAGTGCTCAGTTATGTTGTCTAGATAGGCAGTTCTCTGAGTTTTTAATGTTATGATGTCCCAGACTGCTGCAACCACCTGCCATCCCCAAAAATGTTGCACAAAGCAAGGTAGGCATCTCACAATTACAGGTTACTGCGCGTACCTGACACGCCGTTCACTGCGTTACAAGTTGCTGCAAGTGCCAGTGTGACCCAAAAAAAAATGCAGTCTAGGGAGGCAGACAGCTCATTAGTCAGGCTGAGTTTGAGACGCAGCCCTAAACTCCTCTAGTGACTCGCAGCGGCGCGGTGAGAGAGACTGCCATTACAGCAATAAAACACAGACACAGTCAGGAGAACTATACGCACTGCGTGGCTTCGGTATTTTGTCAGTGACTGCCGGTTGAGCGCTATTTTACGCACACGCAGACTCACTTCTGCATTGACTGAACGATCCGCCACAGACAGCAGCATAAGGTCTGAAAGTTGGAGCAGAAGCTCTGCGTTGACATGCTGAAGGTGAAGCAGCAGGGATGTCATCCAGGCGTGGCTCGGGGAGGATATGGATGTCTATATAAATGACTCGTTCAGTCTGATCACGGATGAAAAGAGCGTCTCTCCTCTCCGCTCTCTAAACACACAAAGTTTGCTCGCTATGGCAGAGGTGGCTGGATTTCTCGGGAGCATCGATCTGGATTTGCAGGCGTTTCCAGCATTAGGGAATGTGCCTCTGGCGGATGGTTTGAATGAGAGATTGGGTCTGATTGAGGGCAGACTGCAGCGCGGGTCGCTCACGGATTTTGGCCACCTGAAGGGCATCCTGCGCAGGAGACAGCTCTACTGCCGCACCGGCTTCCATCTGGAGATATTTCCTAACGGGACGGTGCACGGAACCAGACAGGACCACAGCAGATTCGGTAAGAACTCTAGCCACCCTTTCAGTCATTCTTTCAGCCATCCGTCAGTCAGAGGATTTGGGCATCATAGGCGCGTTAGCGCACCTGGCCATTCTGTGAAACGGCTGCCTTTTTTGTGCGTGGAAAAAATAGCATATCCTAACTGTATTGTGCTATCTCAAGATAACTTAATATACTTACGTGTTTACAATGTGATTGTCTTAACGCCTTCATATTAGTAACAAGGGTAGGAAAGTTAACATTTAACACAAGTGAGTCTCAAGGTCAGGACACTTCAAGGTGTTTACTGGACAGAAAAAATAATGCTGATATTTACTCACACGTTTACTTAATTATCTAAATGGGGCATTGCATAGCCTTATACGGGTTTTACATACCACTACTTATACTAACCTACCTAAAACTTTCTGCATTTAATATATACATCTATATCTTATTCATACCGTCTGAGTACAAATTTGCTTCCAAAATATGGTTATGTATACACACAGTATGTAATTATGTATATGCACACAAACTATATAAAATGCACCTGTATATGGTGTCCAAAATGCAGATTAAATGAGTGCAGCATCAGCCAATCAGTCAGTTTGCTGTGAGTCAGTGTGTGCATGTGACATGCTGATTGACTTTGTTCACTTGGAAAACTCCCGAGAAATCTGTAATATGCAACCGACTGCTTCTCCAATATAAAGTAAAAAAAAAATAATATATATATATATTAAAGGTTAAATTTGCCAGATCCAGTTGTCATGAGTTGTCTTTCATTTTGCAATTGCATGCACAAGACAAAATTTGTGTGCATAACTTGGGCAGACCTCAGGGCTGTAGATCTAGGCTTAGATTTCAAGTGAAGCAGATCTGCATTTGGGGGGGGGTGTGGGGGGGGGGTTCAAGAAGAAGGAACCTTTCTTAAAAAAACTTTGATCATGCTTTGGGGGCTGTGCCTCCCATGTCTTATGGAATCTACACACTATATACAGGCGTCTCAAGTACTTGCATTTCATAAAATAACCTTAAGCACAATAACCCTTTTACCACAAAGCATTAAAAGACAAAAAAGAACAGGTTTGTTAGATTTGATATAATAAAACAATATAGCGTTGAATAAACAAATACAATAAAAACTTTAATAATCACCACAGCACCAACTAATACCACAGCAAAACGATGAAGAAATGTTCTAAGAAAATCTCCTGGAGCATTTAAGTGCAATTGACACTTGCTTCAGTGTTTTGCTATTTAATTGGATGACATTCAGAGTGGCTTAGGCATCCAGATACTTTTTGGTACCACTGTATTTCAATCCAGTCATTAGGCAAGAGCTGCATATCTCTCAGTCTTACACTCAAATTGCCCTCGGCGAACTCCAGCGCAGGGTCAAGGGACGCAGGTGCTTCTCTGCAGTGGAAAACAAGCTCACAGCATGAGGCTGTTTTTCTCTGAAAACATGTTCAAAGGACCCCAGCCGACACATGCACAGACACTACTAATTACAGTGCTAATAAATCAGTCAAGGAGTGCTTGGTATTACAATGATAAACAAATGATAGCAGAGCCCAGACATGAGGATTTTTTGCATTGCTCTGATCCGTAATCATTGTGCAGGTGCAGCCCTTGCTTAGAAAACAGGAATAACTCTAAATTAAAGCATGACCACTGTGGAATCCAGTGGTAATGCTTGTTTTTTGTTGGGCCGAGACAAGCTCCTTTACTGGATTGGGTGGTCCACGGTCATGTTTCTGGCATCCTTCTGGCAAATGAGAGCCTTTTGTCGGTAATGTTGCAAGCTGGCAGTGTCTTTGATTAAACGCATATGAAATGTGCTTCTGCTTAACCCAGCTTCAGAGAGTTTTCTGTGTTGTCGTTTGCCATCCAAATCACAACATACTCGGCCCAGGTGGTGGTAAAAGGCCACAAAGGTGTAGTTTTTGCTTTAGTCTTTAATCAAGAGTGTAATCAGCTTTGTTTTGCATACGCGCTCTTATAATCAAAGTGTTAGTAAGAAGACTTTAACTTCCTGTCCTTTAGGTTATATATTGGAACATTTTTAAATGCTAGTCTGCTGAATGGTTGTAAGGGCATTTTTTTCTAATACTAAATTCTCAAAATAAACACCTTATGAACAAAGACAACAAAATACAGGTATTATGGCCACTGCCAAAGACTTTCATGTTAAGAAATGCTCTGGGTTATGAGCATTCCTGGTGGAAAACAACAAAAACACAAACCAGCCAAAGGTGGTAGCATAGCTGGTAGTCTGGCCAGGTTGGATAGGCTGGTGTGATTTGGTGGGGTTTTGGGTATTTATCAGCTTATGAAACTGAAAGACCAGTTGGCCAAAACACCAGCTAGATCTGCTTAACATATCTACAACCGGTGACCCAGCTTTGGCTAATTTGTTTCATTCAGCTGGGAAGGGGGCAAGATAAAACATCTTACTTGACTATACAGCATTGTTGATGTACAGCTGCGCTGCAGTTTAAAGGTGTCTGGTTATTGTCTGACGAGTGCTGTTGTGTGGCAGGTATTCTGGAGTTTATCAGTCTGGCCGTCGGGCTGGTGAGCATACGAGGCGTGGATGCTGGTCTTTATCTGGGGATGAATGAGAAAGGTGAACTCTATGGATCGGTAAGTCAAACCCCTGTAGTGCTCACACACACTCCAAACAATATCCACCAACAGAAGGTTCTGCTCTATGAAGTGTTCCAATAGGAATGCAGTCAGAGCTGGAATGGTGAGCAAACGACAACCCACCCACCAGCTCATAGTCTGCTCCCCATATGATGTAGATGTACAAAAAAGAAAACACTTCACCAGACAAAACATGCCGTGTTTCCACTGCTGTGAGCCCTGACCTCTGATCGGCAAGGTCTGTGCATGGCTCACCTTGTTTTTGTCTTTGTAACTTTCCACATGAGAACAACCTCTCAGACAGTACGCTCAATCTCAGAGAAGAAAAACTGCCTCTTCATTTCACTCCATACTTAAAATATTTACATATTTCCCAGGGACACATGAAGCGTGTAACGTATACACACCCACATATCGTGGATATACGAGCTGAGTGCTCTTGGTTTCTTGCATATCTGTGCGCTGTGCGAGGAGCGCGCTTTTCTCCGCTGGAGTGCTAATTGTAACCGAGACCAGGAGATAAAAGCCTGTAGCGGGATTTGAGTTTTTGCATGCTAACATAGAGAACCATATATAGGAAAATGCGCCTGGCCTCCCCCTCTACAGACTTTGCCATGCTTGCAGGAGAAACAAGCTATCAGATTTCCAGAGACAATAAGCGGGGCCCCCGTAAGTTTTCTGTGAATCCTGAGTTAAAACAAACCTATTTAAAGCAAGGAGAGATGACTTCACATGCAATGTGATAACGTTCCATTAAAACAGACTGTAAACACAGGTCAGAACTGCACATCACCTGAAGACTTCTAGGTTCACTGCACAGACTTAAAAGGTCCATTTACGTTGCATGAAGATCAAAGAAGTTTGCTATCACTGGCTTTATGTAAATCCTGTGCATGGAGCAGTGTTTAATCCAAACAGCACACTACCTAATTGAAACAGCATAGAAACCATCAGTAATCTCACAGCTCCTGGAGAGGTATTCCAGTTGTTTTAAATGAATCTGTTTTCTGAAACTTTTAGTTGATAACTTTTTTGTCTTACTCTGTTTGCTTGGCCAATTGTTTAAACGATTTAACAGAACTTTTAAAGTTGACTTTATCTTAAACACTGATTTTAAATGTATCATCTTGACACCACGACTTGAACCTGGTCCACTACATGACTGTTCTTTGGCAGGAAACATGATGTAGCCCCAGTGTCTTCTATTGTTCTCAGCAGTGTAGTCAGCCAGCGAATGTTCACCTGCTTAACCCGAAGCCATCGCTCATGAGGTTCTGTCAGTGGTGTAGTAGTAGCAGCCCACACAGACTCTCTCAAGCTGCTGTGTTTGTGCAAGAGAGCTTGTTGCATCATGGGGGAAGCAGACAAAAAGGTTAACAGTTTTGAAGAATGATTTTGGGTGTAAACTCCAAAGCTTGCCCGTAATGACTTTCCCTTCTCTGGTGCAGTGAGCACCTGCTGTCTGGCCTCGAGATAGTTTCCACTCCACACATTTTGTGATGGTGACGAGGGTAAACTGTGCACTGTGAGAAAGAAACAGTACCACGTCTTCACACCCTCATGCTTTCCAGCGCATCTGGAGGTCTGGAAATGGGAGGCGCATGTTAGTTCTTAAACATGTGGTCAAATGCACTTAACTGGACTCTTGATGGACAGAGGGAATATTACTAGCTAGAGAAAACATCCCCTTTTGCACTTTGGTTGGGACTTTTCAGGGTCAGGGCAGGAAAGCAGTTACATCTTGTCTTAAACGGTTTGTGTAGATCAGGAGTGCCAAATCCTTCTCTCGGAGGGCCACCTTGCAGAGTTTTGCTTGAGCTTGCTCCAACACACCTGTCTGGATGTTTCTAGTAATCCTGAAGACCTTGATTGGTTGGTTCAGGTGTATTAAATTGGGGTTGAAGCTAAACTCTATAGGTAGGTCACCCTCCGAAGGTATAGGTGAAGCTTATCTATCTGGTAGGACACAAGATCTTTCCAATAATCTTACCTGTAACTTCCTATTATAATGTAGTGCACATTATTGTCTCCAGATAATAAAAAAACAATGTTTTTGTCTCTTTCTGGCTGCCTTGCAGACGAAGCTGACAGCAGAGTGTGTTTTCCGTGAGCAATTCGAGGAGAACTGGTACAACACGTATGCATCCACTCTCTACAAGCATGCGGACACTGAAAGATACTATTACGTGGCTCTGAACAAGGACGGCTCGCCTCGAGAAGGCAGCAGGACTAAAAAGCACCAGAAGTTGACTCACTTTCTGCCCAGACCCGTCGAGATAGAGAAGATACCCCAAGCTTACAGAGACTTGTTCCAGCATAGGTGACCAGAGCATCCCTCAGAGTTTTGCAGTAGAGGTGCTGGATGGGAAAGATGGACGCTGAAGAACATTAAGAAATACAAGACCCTACTTCTTTTGCCTCACAGCTGTTTATATTTGGGTTCTGGTCCAAAATGAGGAGGCCCTCTCCAATGGTGATTGAGATAAACAGTACGTGTGTGTCCTGGATGACTCCGTTTCCTCTCCTTAATGGGTTTTAAACCACAGAGAAGAGGGAACATTCCTGCATCCAAAGCTGGTGCCAAAAGATGTCTTGAGGAAGAGGTGTTGACTTCAGGGCCTCATGACGTGTGTCATGCAATCACCTTTTCTTCAGACACTTTTTGTAAGGTGGACCTTTTTGGCCATGTTCTCACTGGAAAAAAATGGGCTCTATTTCTAAATTTATTGAGTAAATTGTCACCTGAGCATAGGAAGAAAAACTGCCTTTGACCGTTGAGATAAAACTCAACATGCCCAGTCTGGTGACCCTGGGGCCAAACTCATGTTGAGAGGTCATGATGCAGCACTTACTAAGAAGATGGACATGGGGCGTATTCCCTGACCTTCCTGAAGGACAAATGCAAAGCAAGAGCTTTTCAAATTAAATATACCTTTAAGGGCACTTAAAAGGAGAAAGATGCTTTGAAGAACAATGACCAGCTTCTACTGAAACAATACCAATTTTGAATGGAAAAAGTACCAATTGTGAGACGGTGAAAAAGTAACAAGGCTTTATAATAATAATGGAAACAAACACCCTTTTCCTAGAGGGGCTTACACAGATGATCTTCTGTTTGTCTTCTGTCTGCTTCCTTTGAAGGTTCAGGAGAGTTCAAACATTAAAAAATTTGGTAGAAAAAAGCTAATCAGCAGTAGCGAAGTGATTATTTGAAATCACTTTCAAAGCAAGCATGGGAAACGCATGTCGCTTGCTGAAGGGTTCGGTAGAGGCTTTGGTCATTTGACTAAGAGTGACTTATAATGTTCAGGTTGTCAGGAACATTATTAAAATGTAAGTGAAAGACGTGTAAATATGGACACACCTATTTATAAGATGTACAATATATTTATTTTCTACATATAAAGAATAACTATAAATCTATATATAAATCTATTTATTTATTTCAAAGGCTCTATTTTGTAATGAACTTGAAGTTATTGGAACTGTAGATTCTACTGAAATTATACAGAAGGGCTAAACCATTTGACCTGAATGACTGACAATAAAATTGTCCTGCTATTGTTTATTGTTGGTGACCATATTTGCAAGGATTCTCTGTACCAATTAAAATCTGAGAAACACTGAGCTGATTTGAGTTTGACTGCACACACAACTTTTATGATAGTTTATCAAGGTACTGTCATGGAATGAATGGTCATCTTTGCTTAACCACACAGGAACACAAAATGCTGTGAGAGCACTAGTTATTTAAGCCAACATGATATGCATCAGCAAACCATGATATTATCTATCTGTAATATCATGTATCGTATTTGCAAGTAAAATAGGGTATTCAAAGAAAATCTTCTTCCGAGGCAGATCCAGTTATGTTTTCATGAAAGATTAAAAAAAAAAAAAAAAAAAAAAACATTTTTGCCTTTGGAAGCTAGAGTGAATTCTGACTTCATATTGTCTTCAAAGTAGAGCACATCTGATATCCTCTTTCACAAAATCTTCATGTAAGGGGTCAATCAGTCTATGAAATGTTGTTTATCTAGTGCAGCGTAAATTCCAGAACATCACAGCAGCATTCACAGAATAATCCAGCTCTCCAGAGATGTGGATGTTAGCTGATGATGTAAAAAGACAGCTCTTGGCTCGGGTAACCTGTGGGAAAGTTCTCCCTAAGCAGTCTGTAGAGGCATAAATCAACGCCCTACAGAAAGCGAAACAATGCGAGAGAATGTCTTGCGCTGATGGGTGTCAAACCTGTTGAAAAGCCTGCAGCACAACAACATTAATTACCTATATACTAGTGATAACATAAGCAGAACTATTATTAATGAGTTTTTTTGTGACTCTGATGCATTGTAAATGCACAGCAACACAAAACTCCCCTGGTGATTGAATGAAGGTTTGGACCAGCACTGATGTTGCCCTGAATGGACTTCTATAGGGTTTCAGTCAACTTACATCATCAGAAACGAACAGAACAATCCAGATTTACAAACATTCACAACCCCACCCTCCACCGATGCCTGACAACATGCTTGGCTCGTTCCTGCTCAGATGATCAATAGATGCAGCCAGCACACTCTAACACTTTCAGATATGAAGTGTATAGTGCATGTCCATGAGAACGGAAGCAGGTTTTAACATTGGAGGATAGATGGGGCAACAGCTGCCCGGTGCAGCAAAGCTAGCTGAGTGCTAATCTGGGCATACCAAGGATGGGATCAACATTTCAACATCTGCAATAGTTGTAATGTTTCTCTTTTGGCAGCTTTCTGCAAGCTGTGAATGCAAGCTCCCCTCGGGGGGGGGGGAACTTGGGCTTGAGGGGGCGAATGGAAAAGAGGGGGAGAAAAACCCTGGCAGCTAAAGAAATGAAAATAATAGCAAGCAGTAGAAACGACACAGCAGATGAAAGACTTAAGGGGAAGAATGGGGTGTACGGGAGGAGAGAGATTCTCAGGGTGTAAAAGCTAAGAGCTAAAAGCTGTCTAGAGAAAACGCATCTGAAATTTGGTTTTGCTGTCATGGATCTCAAATACAGTCTAGTTCATTTATTCATAATAATGAATAGCTGTTTAAGTACTCACTAGTTCTTCAAAACCACAACTTCCCAGTATTGGCTTAAATCAGGGGCAAAAGTTTCTCTTGTCTTTTGGTGACCTCATCTGACTGTCAACTGCACTGCTGCTCATGGGAAGGGAGTGGCACATTTTTACATGCATAAGAAACGAATAGCTAGTATGTATCTGTCAAAAAAAGTAGAGTTGACAACAAATAGTTAGGTACTATATGTGTGTTAAGTTTAAATACAATGAAAGGGGGAATTACTCAAACAATATATGCCTTCTGACTCGTAAGTAAATTTCACACGAGTTGCCATATAGCATTCAAACTTGAAGTATCAACCAAGCACCCATGACACATGGTACTATAAGCAATGCGTCTCGCAGAACCATCTAAAAGCAAATGAAACAAAATGGAATTCTTGATCAATTCTCAAAATTGATGAAACTGATGAGTATGTAACGAATAATATAAACATTCATACAACAGTTTCAAATGTTACAGATATTTAAGAACTTTCATGACTATTCCATTCCTTTTGTTCAGTGGATACATTAGGAATTGCAAAGCGCGATTTCTTCTTGACAAAATCTCTTAAAACTAAGCATAAATAGAATAATTTATATTCAACCTTTTAAAAAAAATCACGGAAATTTCAAATAATTTGTTAATTCCCTTGTTGTCTTTGAGCATTTAGGACATGGATTTGCACATTTCATATTTGCCAGTAATTGTGCAGAAAAAAAAATTAAAAATAAAAACACACACACAAGCAAGACCTGCATGTAACTCATCCTTTTGGTCACTTTATTTAAACGTGATATTAAATACTAAGTAGCAGTTCATATTAATGGCAGAATTGTTGGTGTATACGCTAACATTAGAACATTTTCAGGAGGGGAAAAAGTTCCTCTACATTTCTGAATTGCGATCCCGACGCAAGTGGGGAAATTAAACAGAAAGAAATAAACAACAGAAAAAGAAATTATGAACAGTTCTCACAACAATATGCTAGGCAACACTACAACGAGAAGTCTGATGTTTACAAAAGTCCGGAGGAATTCAGCAAGCAGTTTTAACAACACAGACATTCCATAGCGTGATTAGCAACAACGAGTTTAAATACCTAAAAGCAGATTAGAAAAAGGGGTTTTAAAACATTAGAAGAGATCTAGCTGCTTGATATAAGGCCATTTGACTTGACGTTACATTTAAGGTGTCCGCTGCTGTGTCTCTGAAGCACTGGCTAGCACAGTACCAATGACAATCCACTATTAGCGCAGATAGTATTTACGGGGGCTCTAGAACAGAAACGCTATGGTCCCTCCTCAATCACGCTGTTTTCCTTGCAATATAATTATTTATATATGCACAGCCCTTATTCAAGGGGAAAGATACCTGCAATGCCTAAAAGCATTTGGGGAGAATATCTTCTTCAATCTTAAATACGTGAGAGAGGAAAAAAAACAAACAAAAAAAAAGAACTTGAATAACATTAAGGCTATATACACAAAATGACAAACTGCACTGCCAAAAACCCCTTTAACAAAGTCCCAGGATGCCCTGTCGTTACCGAGGAGCTCAAGTAGGTGTTCTGGCTAAATCAGTCCAGCTGTGTACACCGAGGGGCAGAGGCGTCTACAGGCCCTTAGACGGGCCCGGGTTCTTGCCCAGCTGTGAGGAGGGGAGGCCCTGGAGCGCCCCGAGCTGCTGGTACAACCCCAGCAGATCCATCTGATTTATGGGACCAGTAAGACCATTCTGCATGGCCAGCTGGTTGAGCAGCAGACCCTGCCTCGCCATGGCCAGCTGCTGCTCCTGCACCTTACGGTTGGCGATCACCTTCTGCACGTACATCATCAGCTGGAGAAGAGACGGAGATCGGATGTTAATTTTCTCTTATGTGGTTTCAGAAAGTCATGCAATATCAGGGTCTCCAACAGAATTGGTGTTACTACATAACCTGTGCACAAAGCACCACATTCTTTGATTACAATCAAGAATGTATTTTGATATCCAATGTCAATGTCAACAGTCAAACGCATCCATGTTTACAAGCAGCGCAAGTGAATTAAAAAAACCTGTAACTACTATTGCAAGTCTGATATTTCAGGTTTGCATCATGGTGACCGGCTGAAAGCATCTTCCTCTATTATTTTTAAACTTATATAAATGTATAAGACAACTTTGTACAAGATGTAGTTGTAGTTCATTGTAGTGATTTGTTTAACATTTACATCATGTGTGCTGCACTTGGAACATAATTTTCTTTAACTAGATAAAGAATTAATAATTTAGATTAATAAAGAAAAAGCTACTTGAATCATGTTGTAGTTACTTTTACAAGTTGACTAGTTAAAAAAAAAAAATCGAGAATCGTTCTGAAAAAATAAAATACAAATAATGTACATTAATTTCATGTACATAATAAGGTACATTTGGATGAAATCACAAGTTAATAAAGTAACAACTGGAACACAAAAATATAGCAATTATAAATTAGAGGTTTATGGACATTGGATTTTGCTGATGATATAAAAACCCAATAATAAAAAAAAAAAGACTATTTTGCCATTACTAGTATTTAATGTTGTATTTTTAAACGCCAGATGTAGTTTATTGTATTATTGTAAAATACGCACTCTTACAACCATCTACAACATATTACAGTATAAACACCATGAAACAAACATGCCATAATTCATCAGCAGTAGATCATAAGCAATCGTTTGGCATACATGCACAGTTTCCATTGATTGTGAACTGCTCTGAAACTACGAGTCTGTAGAACGTGAAACAGTGTTGAATTTTTACACTGAAGCATGCAGCACTAACATTTATCAGCCTTTTTAAGTTAAATAACAACATAAGGCCTTATTGCAACATTTGAACTTTTTATGCCCTTAAATTTTATCAAACTGAATTTAAGACTTTTTAAAAGACCCTTAATTAATTTACACATCTCACAAACTATTTTTGACAGGTGGAGAATAAAGGGGTGCAGCAGGGTCCCCAGATGTGAAAATCCCTTTCATTCTATTTAGTTTAAAAAGTTAATGTCACTTAAACACAGATAGAACATAAGATGTCACAGAAAGAGTGACAGATGAGCAAACGTACAGTTTGTTGCTTGCCGAGGACATCACGGTAAACAGCCTCCCTGTGTTTCATTTCCATCTCGTAGCCGGCCTGCCTCCCAACAGCCATGGACTGAACCTGGGCCTCGGGTAAACTCGGGTTCTCCTTCCACTGCCAAAAACAACACACCTGTTACATCCTGTAGACCTCAACAAACAAACACTTACACGATCATCACACACACACACACACACACACACACACACACACACACACACACACACACAAACACATTTAGCAGTTGTTCAGAATGTAGTCCAACAGCGCAAGCTTAATACTGATGACTCAGCAAACCATAGGCAAAAACCACAGCCTCAAAAGCTTGCTCCATGACACTAGGGTATAGTGGCTTGTTGTTATGCAGGTGTTTTTTGTGGTTGTCCAGTTAACAGAGTCCATCTTCAAGTCTCTATAATATTCTGATCTCCAAATATGACTCGATAGATTTTGGTCATTTTATCACCCAACCAGAGTTTCATTCATGTCTGTAGCACAAAATGTATGGGACAACCTATGCATTAGAAGTTCAACTGGGGGAAGTACTAATAACAACAGTGATTTTTGCCTTGGCAAACACACACTGCAGAGCAAATTTTCAGTCTTGTCAGGGAGAGTGTGTCTTGCATCAGTTATTGGTCATAACAGCCCATAGATGCAACACTGTACCTGAAGCTTTAAGGCCCTGATATACTAGAAGCAAAATCTAAAAAGCGAACTATTGTGATGTCATAGCAAACAAAATGAGGCCAAAATGAAGTTTGTTTCGAGTGTCTGGAAGTGTTCGCTCCTGTTGTTAAACCCGTTATTGTAACAGGTAGATGATTCTTTGACTTGGAAATCGTCTGCATTTCATTTCTTCTGTTCAGTCTGGCGAGGTCAGACGCGAGTTAAAACATGAACACACTGGAGAACTGCTTTATAGCAGAAACTGCAGCTGTAATTCTAACCGAAAGCGACACTGACACTTTTTTCCATGTTTACTACTGTAAAGCTGCTTGCTTTAAAGCAATCTATTATATAAAGTGTTATATAAATAAACATGACCTGACTGGAGGGCTGAATTGCAGAGCTGCGCAAACTTATCCACATTGCCATGATCAGATGCTTTCTTAACTGCTGTTTTCTCACCGTTGTCAATTTGTTGTGTTTATTTGGTTATAGAGAGGAAAGCACGCAACATTTACATATGTATCTCTTTGGGATGTCCACTAACAGTAAATTGTTGCTCAGGCATTTAAAAAACTTGTTTTCACCCCTAAGCGAAGAGCGAAAAACATCCGCCAGTATATTAGGGCCTTTCCGACGAAAGCCTCACTGTAGGGAATCTCACTTTCTCCTGTCACTCACCACCTGCCCGATGATGTCCTCCAGTGGTTCCCTGGGCACTGACTTCAGAGCGTTAGCAGCTTCCATCACTTTCTGCCTGCCCTGGTTAATCAATTCCTTGAAGACAGTGAGAAAAAAAAACTGTGAGAAGACAGAGATAGCTAGCATTTGTAATGCCGATACCATCCCGGTACTTTTGTGCCGATTCAATATATATTGCAATAATTGAGTATTGCGATTATAACTATTGTGATTCGATATTACAATTTATTGTGATTTTTGTTTGCTTATTGCTATATTTTATTTCAGGAGCATACACATACACTGTGTATACTGTAAAGAACCTTGAACCATGAAACTTTCAAGCACCAAAACCCTGAACTTGCACATGAATATCATACTAAAGTGCTATGTTACTTTGCATACTGTTTTAGTCATATTTAGTAGAGCTGCATGATTCTGGATAAAAAGTTTTTTTTTTTTCTCAAATAGAGATTATGATTCTCCCACGATTATCATCTAAAAATAATGTGTAACAGAACATTAATTGTTGCAGTCTATTTAAAAGTGTTTAATCAATTTGAATGAATTAGTAAACAGTTTAATATATATGTATTTAAAATATAATATTTAATACGCCAATTTTTAACATTAAAATTATGAAAAAGTAGTCTGAATGAATGATTCAGTGACTCATAAATACTTCAATTGTTTCATTACTAGATGAATCAGCGTTTTTCAACAAATCTCTTAATGATTCAATAACAAAAATGTATTTTTTTTAACTGTCACTTGTTGCCATCTTGTAGTCAAATGATGCAATCGACAAGCATTATTTGAAGCACCAGTTATTTTCAAAAAATGACTTTCTATTTTTATTTCTACCATAGACATCAGTGTTTCTATCTGAACTATAAACTTTCATCCCAGTATTTCTATGATAATATGAATGACTGTAAGACAGAAATAATACTATGTAGTTGAAAAGACTGTTTGTGAAGCTGTTTCTCACCTATACATGGTAAAAGTCTGCTCTCTGTGTCAGCGGCAGCGCGAACGCAGATCTGAATGTTTCGGTTAGACTTTTTCAAAGATTTAAAAGACATGGGCGAATCGTTGACATTTAGAAATTAGATTGTGTGGATGTTTCAATCGAGATCGCAAACTCTTAACGATTAATAGTGCAGCTCTAATGTTTAGTCATGTTGTCCCGGAAGTGTGTAAATTCCAAAGTGTTTCCACATTTGGGATTTAAAACGTGAAGATCCAGAAAGAATTCTCAAAGAGGTTTGCTCCTCTGCCTCCGCCATAGTTTTGCTTTCTCACACCTGCTTGAAACGGATACAACGTCATCTAATGCTGCGTTCAAGTCCTTCTGGGATGTTCGTACCTACGAGTTAACAAGTCGTCATTAGGACTTCATGTGCGTTCAAGTCACTTTGGTCAGAACAAGATGGTGATGTAACTTTCCGACATAAAATTCAATGATTTTTTTAACTTTACAAGAATGTGCATTGTGTTTTTTCTTTTTCTTGTTTTTATTCAATTTATGAAGATGATGTAAATTGAATCATTATATATTCTATGGCAACTATGCAATAATATAAAATTTTGTATATGTGATTATTATACATTACAAAAAAATATATATATATATTTTATTTCAACAAATTCACTGTCAACACAGTGCATATCTATAGACTTTGGCTGCGTCCATTGCATTTTTTTTCATTGACACGCCCCAACTCGGAAACTCTTGGCTTAAAGAAAATTTTTAGTTTCCCACTTGTAATAACAACTTTGTGCATTCAACTCATAAATACGATATATCTGGCTCTGCGCAGACCGATCGTTGCATAACATCAAAGCACTCTCGCAGTACTTTGATACACTGATTGGTCTGCGTGGTGCTGCTCAAAGTTGAACACACCTATAAATGTCACCCTCTGTTGGAATAAAAGTGGTAACTTGTCCCCACCACCTCTTAGGAAAAGTAAAATAATTAAATATAAATCGATTCTGAGATAAACTAACCGATTTTTAAAAAGTCGGGATAGTTACGTGAATCGATTTTTTCCCCCACCCCTAGTAAACAGCAGCTGGCAGGCCACAAGCCAAATGTCGGTGCCCGAGGACGCATGTCACAATTAGCTGCTGGCTGAAGGAATGTGAAAAGAGCATGTGGAGCTCATTACTTACCTCCAACTGTTGGTTACTCATGGAGGCCAAAGCAGCCACGTTGAAGGGGAAGTAAGAGTTTGGTCCCGCTCCCATGCCCATCTGAGAATAGGACGGCTGGTTGAAACGCATGGACAGCCCCTGAAACAACAGACGAGCGGGTCCATCAGTTGGAAAGAAACAGAGAAACTTCTTTTTACGAGATGAGGTCACACAGAAAGATCCCAATTATAAATAATCTTCAAATCAGGTTCGGCCTGACAGATGAGTCAGCCTTCCATCACACTAGCACTTGCTGCAGGGTAATCAAAGCATTGCTTTTTGGACTTTATTTTCCACTCGATTTGCGACTTTGACATGATTTGTCTGCGATCTGGCAAAGACGCACGCCGAACGATAATTCCTGGCCAACAGATCACTGGAGGATCCAAAAAATCCTGATGTGCACCCATGTGAACCTCTGTTAGCGTCCTGCCCAAGCTGTGTTTGTCTTATGGCTCTAAACAGAACTGAAGGTCAGCAGGACGGCTGTGTTTGTGTGTAAATGAGCTACCGAGGCAGATGCGGCCAATCCCACCCTCTAATTGGGTCTTTGGTGCATGCAGCTCATAAACACACACCACAGCTGAGTGTCCGGTGTTCAGACCTGGTATGAGCAGGTGTGCGGCAGAGATGCAGGCGTGGATCGCAGCTGTGCCGCAGACCGCGGGACAATCTAAACGGACCCTCTTTTAATCTGGTTTCAAAATGTTACGCTCGCTGTATGGCTGTTTTCAACTAAATCTTGAGCAGAACTCGATAGGGCTCTCTAATCACTGCAAGTGACTGCTTAAAATCCACTTTAATGGCTCTGACATAGTTAATGATTTTAAGCAACCAAATTAGACAAAGCTCTTCAATCTTAACATACACAAATGACTGTAGCGAGATGATCAAATGCAGGTGAATTCTTTGTTGCATATAATAGCTATGGCCAAGTGATTCACTGATGAAATTACTTTGATTTAAGCATAATATTTAAAACATCTTGCCAAAAAATAACATGAAATTTAGGAGACAGATTACATGTAGCAAGAAACTGTGTCAATATGGTATGAATTACGCACACACACACACACACACACACACACACACACACACAAATCTAATCCCATGTCTCAATACTAGTATAACACCTGAGTGAGTCCCAGCAGGTATAACTACAAATACAGCTCCTGTATTGGTGACTAAAGTTATAGTGATATTTTCCATGTTCACTTTAATTTTCACTGAAGTGTTCAAGGAAAGGAGTCAGTCTGTGTTTTTTTTTTTTTAAACTGTAGATCTATTTGCACTGATGTCAGATGGACAATGTTTGTGATTCAGTTTACTGAAAGAAGTTGACTAATGAGAAAGTTGACTACAGAATTATTTAGCACGTAATCGTTGTAGATATTATGTGATTGCAAAAGGAATAATTACAGCGAACTTGAACAGAGAAAAGGCACTTGCAATTAAATTCAACTGCAGATTCAGAGTCCCACAAGGCAACAAGTCACTTCTCTCCCAAAAAAAAAAAAACTCCACTAACGAGTGGCTGAGCTGAGGGCGAAGAGTCTCTAATCTTTCCAGGAATTTTATGTAAGCACATATGAATACAGTTAGACCTTTCCCATGGTGTTCCTTAAAGTGTGGGTTAATTTCCTATGATGATATCACTTCACAAAATTATTTGACAGGTGTGGTGCATCATTAAAGAAATAATCATCAACCTCACTAAGATTCTTAAACAGCTATCAGTAATGGCCAGATACAAACAATTTAGTTTTAATGAAATATTGAAAAAAACAAAAAACAACAACAACAAAAAAAAAACCACCTGAATTATGGCTAAACTCTAATATTATATTTACTAACTGATATGCAGGTATTAGAAAATATTGTTATCAGTACATGTATATAACAGTAAAGGGCTTGTGTGGTTACAAACCTTCTTTTCGGCCTCGTATTCGGCCCAGGCCGCCTTACGATCTTCCTCACTCAGTGCCTCTTCCTCCTTGTGGTCCAGCAAAGAGTCATGCTCGTGGTAGCCGACGATATGATCTTTGTAACTGTGAAGGAGTTCTGCCAGGAAAGGATCCTGGGACAGGAGAAAGGGTCAAAGAAAGATGGGTCAGCATCCCACTTGAAAACACACACAGATGTACTCCCCTAATAATCACCATTACCAAAATAATTATTGAGAAAAATCAACAATTAAAAATTTTTGTGGCTTATCAAACAGAAAAAAAATGTTGCTCTGTCTTAATTAATCTATTCAAAAACGTTGATTACAAAAAAAGTGATATCATACATTTTATAATTTAATTTTTAGTTTAGTCACACTTTAGTTTGGGGACCAATCCTTACTATTAACAAACAATTAACTTTAACTTTTATCTTAGTGAACTCCTAATTTGCTTCTTATTAAAAGTTAGTAAGGTAGTTATAAAAGTGGTCATATGACGTTGCTAAAAAGATCATTATTTTGTGTATTTGGTGTAATGCAATGTGTTTATGTGGATTAAGGTTCAAAAAACACATTATTTTCCACATAATGTACATTATTGTTTCTCCTCAATGCCCCGCCTTTCTGAAAAGCGAGGTGTGCTCTGATTGGCCAGCTATCCAGTGCGTTGTGATTGGCTGAATTCCTCAAGGGTGTGACGGAAATGTTATGCCCCTTACCATACTGTGATGCCATGTGTCCCGGCGCAATTAGACAAAACCAATAAAACCCATTATAAACGAGGCATTTGTTGCATCCAGTGGGGACATAATTACTGATTATAATGACTTACACTGTCTTTTTACACGCTGCGTTGCGTATCATGCAGCGCAAACATAAAACCATGTCTGCAATTGTGATCGGAGAAATGACAAACAACAAGCTCTGCTCTATACTGCTCAAAACTCACATTTGAATCATCAGTGGCAAATCCTTTAAATATGAAAACGTACTTACAGGCTGTGAGTTAAAAGAACCAGACTGTCCTTGCAAAGTTGCAATTGCCCCACTTTATAGAAAGTGGACACACTTTATTTGTGCACAGACGCACTGCATTGTAGGCTACTCTCACAGGAAACAGTCCTCAGTAAAATGTGCTGCACACATCTGAATATTTGGTTTGAACAATTCTGGAACAGTGTTGTAAATACAACTTAAATCACTGATTTCTAGTTGTGTCCTCTTTTGGAAGGCCAAACAAAGTAGTTTTGCTTTCACAACAAAACACACAGTGTCTCCACAACATCGCGCCAGGGGCAACAATACTACAGCGAGAATCATATTCTTTCTTTGTGTGAACATTTAGGGGGTGTTCTGCAAATTTTCCCAGACAGTGACGTATACATGTTATAAAGAATATCTCTTCGGGTTTGCGACTTTAGTCTTTGCAACTTTAGTGATCTAAACAGCTTGTAACACTCCAAAGAGAAAGGAAATTTTAAAATTGCATCGTATGACCCCTTTAAGTTTAGGTATGGGGTAGGATTAAGGGATCTAAAATATGGTCATGCAGATTAATTTCTCCAAAAATTAAGCCTGATTAACCTACCCCAAGTGCCGCACTACATTTCTTTTCTTTTCTTTTTAATAATCCGTTACACTCGAATGTACGTCACAACAGAGAAGTAAAGATGCCTCACTACCTCAATTTCATTGTAACTTTAAAACAATTTACTTCTTCATTTTCATCTCACTGTGACTAGATGGCCAGATTCTTATCACCTATTAGGAGTCACATGTGGATGTAGTTATGCACTTGACATCAAGAAGTTACACAGATTCTAAATGTGTCATTTTGTCATGTTTCTGAACGTTCTGAATGTTTCAAAAGTTTTGAGTTCCAAAAAAGTTACAGCATGCTTTCTTAACATGAGCTCTTTTATCTCATAACAAATAAATAAATAAAACACCCAATTAGCAGTTAGTTCGTGCTGCAAAGCTAAAATAAATAAATAAATTAAAAAAAGACAGCCTCCAACCAAGTGTTCATATTTAAAATAACTTCAGAGCTTTCATGCAACTCTGGTATCCATGACTACACTGTTATTGAAAACAACACCTGAGCGGTGCACAATTCACATCCAGGCTTCGTGCAAACATGGTTTAAAATTACTCTACAGCTATTGTTTGCTTTTCTTTGTCTTGCCTGCGCTTTACATTAAAATGCCTTCAAGATCTAGAAACATCTGCTGGATCCCAACCACATGAACATAAACGTGTGATAGTTACGTCATCACCTGATTTAGCAGAGACAATAAACAGACAAAGACAAAAACAAAATTAATCATAATCATCACAACGTTCAAAAAGAAAAGCCTCAGGTTTCTAAATTTAGGACGGCTTGCTAAATTGCTACAGAAAAGTTTGGATAAACAGAATCTGAGGAACAAAGTGAGCAAACCTCAATCGTCCTCCAAAAAGCCTATCATGATTAACCAGATCAAGGTTGTTTCAAGAAATAAAGATAACATCAGTAAGACAGGTACCAAAAACAGAGCCATGCCTTCTGCATTACAGCAGAGTGTAATGGAGAGCACAGCTACAGATCAGTCCACATCAAGGCTTTTCAGTAAGTGGCTTCGATAGCTGGAAAATAAAAACATGTGGCGAAAGCAAGCACAATCACGCCAGGCCTGGCCTATTCCCTGAGTGATGGTAATTTCTGGCTAAGTGGCTAAATTAAAACATGGCTGGATGCTGCCATGTGAGGATCCCCTTCTGCCTCACGACCGTGAAAAAGACTGCATGGAAAAGATGATCTCTTGTTGAAAGCGTGCAGAAGACGAGGGGCGACTGAAGTGTGAGGCGCGTCTCTGGAGCAAAAGACAATTCGATGAAGAAGCTGTTGTTTGAACACATTTCAAACACTTGCCATCATGAAAGGGCCGACCTGAGCTTATCTGAACATTTGCCAATTTTTGAGCGGGTAAATGGGTCACAGAGCCGCTGGGTCAAATGACAGTGAAGCCGTCCAGGGGAGCAGGGAATGCCGGGATTCCTGATTAATCTCCAGGCTGGAGCTCCGCGGGTGGTCTCGTCTGTCTCCGTAACCTGCCCTACATGTGCATCTCGACCGAAGGCACTAATGACGGTAACAAGAACTCCGGCATTGTCATACTGTGAGCTAACCCCATGCATAATGACGGCTTAGGAAAAGGATATCGTTTTACTCCATGCATGGATGTAGAATAGGCTGGGTGGGGGAATGGGGGAATCAGCAGACTGCAGATTTTTTTCTTTTTTTCTAAGGAAAATGGGAGTGGGGATCCCACAGGAAGTCAAATGGGGAGGAAGCACTTTGCTTCTGATCAAAGCATGGAGGTGCATGAGCCAGACTGCTTCAAGGATAAATACTGCCCCAGGTGAGAAACCATCTATCGGCCCATGTCAGAACACCACACACTTTCACATCTTGGAATATCACAACCATAGAAATTATTTCCTTGTGAGTCTGCCATTTTTGCCGTATCCTATGTATGTGTTTGAAAACAAACTGTAGACCTCCATAAACATCTCTGTTAAGTTTGAGTAAACTTGCATCCATTTTACTTGGGTTTTGAACGTTTAGTTTGCATTTCACCACTAGCTTGTAAAATGTGTTTATGATGTGAACGATACACTGTGCCCTACCCAGGTATGATGCAACATTTTTTTTTATGTATTTACACCCGACAATGTTAGAAGGTGCACCAATTATTGAAATCAGACATTCCCTGTGACATTCACTAAGAAGTGTACACTAATATTACTGTCAGTATAAGTTGTTTCTTGGCAGTTTACAGAATTGTTCATTACAAACTAATTGTTCAAGAAAATTGACATTTTGTAGTACTACTTACAGCAAAGCTGAGAATGCAACATGTGCCACTGACATGGTGCGCAATTAGGCATATATTGGCCATCTCTGTGTGCAATAGTTTATGCCAACATTTTTTTCTACTTCAAGTTTCGCCTGAACAGTGGCACTCTTAACACATTATTTACTGCTCAATCTCTCTGCATGATATTTTTTTAAATGGCCTTAAACAGCTATCGATTAAAAGCTGACAGCAATAAGAATTATTGCAAGTTATCCTAAATTAGAAAGCTGAAACTGCGACAAACATCATTGCTGGTGAAACAGAACATTCAAATAAATTTTAAGAGCTCTGCTCAACTACATACATTTACGACTTGGCAAACAAAGCCAATTTACTTAAGACACGGTCCCAGATGAACTCCGTTAGTGTGAAAAACGCAATCCATTTCAAAGGTACAAGGTCTTTTTTCTTGCCATTTGGCTTCCTACTGAATAATTTTCAGCACATTTACAGCTATTTCAGCTCAATTGCCTCTTAAGGTTTTTGATCACGCCACCTCATATCAAATGCAATCCATATTTGCGAACTTAACTTTATTTCACTCATTACCACGGCCATAAACATCTGCCGTGTGCTCAGGGTGTGAAGAGTGGAAAATTGAAGTGTGACAGACTAAAGCCATAAAAAAGCTAGAGATACAGGAGCTTCGGAAAAGTGTGGAAGAATTTGTGTTTTTTTCAAAAGAAAGACTTTAGATGGTCTTGTTTCGATAATAAAAGTGCAACTATGCCTTCATGACCATCCCGGTGAACAAAAATCTTATTTACTGCTTTAAAATGAAGAGCATAATGCTTCCCTTATATTTTACAAGACACTACGTTTGACATGCAGGTGCACAAACCAAGGAAACCAAGGGGTCCGGGGCAAGAGACTCAAGGAATGTGAAGGATTGAGATATTTGTAATACCTAACCTTAGCCAGGCAAAACGTACTCTACAGCTGCACGCAAATTATACACATAACCTCAGTGCCCTGATATAAACAGTCTGTGTCTGCACAGCTCTTGACATTTGGCACAGGGCCGGATGTCAGGTGTCCATCAGTCCTACCTCAACTATCACTCCATCTTTTCTACCATTTACTAAAAGGACACGATGTTAGGTGAGAACTCCTTCAACGCGCTTCAGTTCACACCTTCAGCTCTTTCATCCAAGTTGGGGCAAATATCTAAAAATGGAGGGTTGAAGGCAACCACTAATTTAAGGAACATCTGGGGGATTATTAAGACCAGTTCCTGCACATAATTACGCCAACTAAAGTCTGTTCCTTTGCTCAGTGAGACCCAGTCGGCAGGGGAGCCGGAGCGAAAGCAAATTACCACTTTCCCACCGACGGACCACTGTCAGGAAGTGTACACACCGACCCGACCGTGTCACTCAAGCCTGCCCAGGTCTCAGCTCTATAATGGGCCTCTGAAGAGCCCCAGGCAGGGCCAGAACCCAAGCTGGGTGGCTCTCATGTCTGGGCTGCAGAACTCTTCTTTGTCATTAGAGTGGAAGTCCGCTAGCTTCCTTTGTCTCCAATTAGCTTCTCTGAAAAGCACAAGAACATCCTAAAAGGGTTTTGGAATAATGACTGTTCATCAGGTCAGGGGAGGTTTACAGTGTTCCTTTGAAAACTTCAGAGACAAAGCAGTGAATCAGCGTAACAGATGGCCTTCATGATGGCATGATGTTTGGGTGAGCTGCAGCGACACACAGGTTCAGAAACAGTATGTGCTTTAGACTGAGGGGGGTGAGTCTTCCCAGAAACACTAGGGAAAGTAACAGGGGGACTGGTGGGAATAGCTGCTATCGCCAGATCAGAGTAAGTTTATAGCGTACTATTACAAAGAGAATCACTTATAGCCTAAATATTGGAAGCTTTTAAGGAGATGTTAACTTAACTACCAGGTTTCATTTGAATTTTAATATATAATATTTAAACACACAAACAAATCAATCAACAATCACATTAACAGTGCACACTTTGCACAAATGGGTACAAAATAGGTCTTAACCTCCAGTAAATGCCTTGTCCACCACAGGCAACTAAACTAAACTTAACACTAATATATGTGGCATCTCTTTTTACATTGTTTCATGAGGTTCACAATCTTTAAAAATGTAGTGCTGTTAAATCAATTAATCTCCAATAAAATAAAATAATAAAAAATAAGTAAACTAATTAATCCAAAATAAAGTTTCTGTTTTTAATTATATGCGTGTGTACTACTGTGTATATTTATATGAATACTGTATATAAATACACACACATACATGTGAATATTTGATTTATATTATACATCAATATAAATGTATGTATAATTTAAATGAAGCAAGTATATATTTAGGGAATATTTACACACACACACACACACACACACACACACACACATATATATATATATATATATATACACATATGTTTTGAAATAATGATTTCATTTATTAAGGGAAAAAGCTGTCCAAACCTGCCTGTCACTACGTGAAAAAGTAATTGCCCCCTAAATCTAAAAACTGGTTGTTCCACCCTTTGCAGCAACAGCTGCAATCAAGCATTTGTGATAACTGGCAATGAGTCTTTCACATCGCTGTGGAGGAATTTTGGCCCACTCTTCTGCAGAATTGTTTTATTTCAGCCAAATTGGAGGGTTTTTGAGCATGAATGGACTATTTAAGGTCATGCCACAGCATCTCAATCGGATTTAAGTCCGGACTTTGACTTGGCCATTCCAAAACCTTAATTTTTTTTTGTTGAGCCATTCAGAGGTGGACTCTCTGGTGTGTTTGGGATCATTGTTCTGCTACAGAACCTAAGTGCGCTTGAGCTTGAGGTCACAAACTGACGGCTGGACATTCTCCTTCAGGATTTTCTGATCGAGCACAGAATTCATGCTTCCATCAATTATGGCAAGTCATCCTGGTTCTGACCATCACACTACCTCCACCATGTTTGACTGTTGGTATGATGTTCTTTTTATGAAATGCGGAGTTGCCACATGTAACGGGACACACACCTTCCAAAAAGTTCAACTTTTGACACATCAGTCCACAGAATATTTGCCCAAAAGTTTTGGGGATAATCAAGATATTTTTTTTTGGCAAATATGAGGCGAGCCTTTGTGTTCTTTTTGGGTCAGCAGTGGCTTTTGCCTTGGAGCTCTCCCGTGGATGCCGTTTTTGCCCAGTACCTTTCTTATTGTTAAATCATGAACACTGGCCTTAATTGAGGCAAGTGAGGCCTGCAGTTCTTTAGATGTTGTTCTGGGTTCTTTTATGAGTTCCTGGATGAGTCGTCTTTGTGCTCTTGGAGTAATTTTGGTAGGCCAGCCACTCCTGGGAAGGTTCACCACTGTTCCAAATTTTCTCCATTTTTGGATAATAGTTCTGACCGTGGCTCGCTGGAGTCCCAAAGCCTTAGAAATGGCTTTTTAACCCTTTCCAGACAGATGCATGTCAATTATTTTGTTTCTCATCTCTTCTTGAATTTCTTTAGATCGTGGCATGATGTGTTGCTCTATAAACATGCTTCACTTTGTCAGACGGCTTCTATTTAAGCGATCTCTTGATTCAGCAGGTTTGGCAGTCATCAGGCCTTTGTGTGGCTAGTGAAATTTAACTCATCTTTCTAAAATAATGTGGTTAATCACAGTTCTTTCATGATTTAACAGGAGGGGGCAATTAATTTTAGGGCCAGGTAAGTTTGGACAGCTTTTTTCCCTTAATAAATAAAATCATCATTTAAAAACTGCATTGTGTATCTACTTGCATTATCTTTGTGTATTATTAAAATTTGATTGATGATCTGAATCTTTTAACTGACAAATAAGCAAAAAAATAAAAAAACAGGAAGGGGGCAAAAACCTTTTCACGGTACTGCATATAATACATATATTTCTTTAATATATACATGTCTGTATGTTTATATATACACAGTGCACACACATACATTATGTAATCACAATTAATCGATTTGACAGCACTCATTTTTTTCCTACACTAAATTAAATTATGAAGACTTTGTTTAACAATTTTAACTGTAAAAATTTAGGGGTGTACATCATTTTTTGGGGCATTGAAGACTAGCTATTTTATTTATTTTAGCTAATAGCTTAACACATCTAAGTACTCTGTCCAAAGAACATGAGATTTGTGTTTACAAAATAAGTGCAAGTGATATATTTATTTGGTTTTATAATAAAAAAAAAAAAAAAATGATCAAGATGCAGACACATTACACAAAGTAAGGAAAAGAGCGATGGGCAAAGGTCTGCCAGGTTTGGAAACATTTCCTGTGTTCCATAAACTTGGCGAGGGTACTGTGAGAAATAGAGATATGACTGCAGGCTTTGAGGGATGACTGACTCATCTTCAGACAATTACAGGCAGCAGATTCCATCCATAACAGCTGACTTGCTACATTCTGGTGCACATATGGCCAAATGTGGTCATCTGCTGCATACAAAGGTAGGGCTTCATCTCAGAATAAAAGTTTGATCAAGAACAAGTTTCTCAAACATCAACTAAGCAGCTCATGGTAAAACATTGAGGATTTCAGCAGAGAGATGTGGGGGGCTCCATCTTCCCCAATATAAATCTTCTGTGGTACACAAGACAAATATCTGCACAGCTGTGCGCTTTGGACACATTTGTAGGATGTGTACTGGATGCTCTGCCTCCAATTAAAGGATCCCAGCATCATCGGTTCTGCAGAATAAAACTCATCAGTAAACAAGGGTCACGGAGGTCGCAGTGTGCAGCTGCGTGCTGTTGAGAAAGATTGGACACACATTCGAAGGCCAATGTGGTCTTGTAAAATCTTCAGGGGTTCTCTCCGGTGACTGCACACCTGTGCTTAGATAGACTCAGAGATGAAGGGGACAGAACTATTAAAGTGAGGGCTGAGCACTGTTCCTCCAATCCCTCCAGGAAGACTGAATGCTTTGGAAACCAGGCGCATGAGTAAATAACAGTGTCTCAATCCTGGTGAACATCAAAAGGTAACGTGCACAGAACACAGGCCAGGAGCATTTAACTTTAGCAGTGATTCTGCAGTTTAGAGGCAGATTTTAGGTCTGCAGAAAGATTTCTTTCATTACGGGCAGTCTTGGATCACTTAGTGCTTAAGCTCACGATGGCTGATCAATTACCAGTGAAATTAAATATGAGGTCACTGGACCACAGTGTGATGCTTCTACAACAGACTAATGAAGACCCAACAGAAGCACAGTAATTGAAACACAAAGGTGTTTGTGATTGAGAGATGTTCAGATAAAAAAAAAATACTTGCAAGGTAAATGTATTTGTCCCATCATTCTTGTATGATTTCTTGAAGTTTTTGGGTGTTACAATAATGGTAAAGACTTAATTATTACATCGCCAAAAAAACTTAAACTATATTATCGGCCAGTGATTTGTAAACAAACTGTGCTGTACTGATGTACTATATGTGACCCTGGACCACAAAACCAGTCTTAAGGGTCAATTTTTCGAAATTAAGATGTATACATGATCTGAAAGCTGAATAAATAAGCTTTCCATTGATGTGTGGTTTGTTAGGAGGACAATATTTGGCCGAGATACAACTATTTGAAAATCTGGAATCTGTGGGAGCAAAAAATAAATAAATAAATAAATAAAAATTTCGAAATATTGAGAAAATCGCCTTTAAAGTTGTCCTTAGCAATACATATTACTAATCAAAAATTAAGTTTAGATATATTTATGGTAGGAAATTTACAAAATATCTTCATGGAGCATGATCTTTACTTAATATCCTAATGATTTTTGGCATTAAAAAAAACGATAATTTTGACCCATACAATGTATTATTGGCTATTGCTACAAATATACCTGTGCTGCTTATGACTGCTTTTGTGCTCCGGGGTCTTTAATATGAATATAAGGTAGCACTTTAGTATAGGGACCAATTCATAGTTATTAACAAGTTGCTTATTAGCATGCCCTTTTATTAATATATTAGCTATTTACTGGCACTTATAAAGCACATATTCTGCATAAGCATATTCTACATGCCTAATCCTACCCAATACCTACACTTAACAACTACCTTATCATCTATTAATTAAAAAGAAGCAGATTAGGAGTTTGAGGCAAAAGTCGTAGTTAATGGTTTGTTAATAGTGAGAATTGGACCTTAAAATAAAGTGTGATGGAATACACTACATGAACGCAGGTAATCGATACACTACATAGCAAATCCAGACTCTATGACTATATTCTCGCCCAGCTCTAATCTGCTTAATGCGACTGTAAGGCATGAGAATATTGAAATCTTGTCAAAATTAACATTGTGTTTTCTGTAAAGATGCTTTGAAACAATCTGTATTGTGAACAGTGCTACACAAATAAATTTGATTTCGCTTGACAAACTGAAATAAAACACTAATATGTTTTCTGCTGACAGACATAACGGAGAAAAGCAGGTGGTATGAAGCGGTTTTCACCTTGGGCAGCATGGGTGTGGCGCGCTTGCTCTTCTTCTCAGATGGATCGTCCAGCAGGTCGGGCTCAAACGCGTAGAGCTCCGTCAGTTCGTTCATGGTAAAGTGACGTTCAATCTGCTGCTGGTCTACAACTCTGAAGGACAGAGACTGTTTGGCGACCTGCCGGTCATAGATCTTCTCCTCCATGGTTCCCTATAGAAAAGAATCAGGTCAAAAATTTAATCAGATCTGATTAGCCCTGTCTATGAATAAACCTGTATTATATACACAACAAATAAAACTAAATTTCTCACCTGAGCCAAAAACCTGTAGACAAACACAGTCTTCACTTGGCCAAAGCGATAGACTCTGAAAATACTCTGAATGTCGTAGGATGGGTTCCATGAGGCATCAAAAATTATGACCCTGTTTGCAGCTACCAAGTTGATCCCAAGAGAACCAGCTCTGGTTGAGATGAGGAACAATCGACCCCTGAGGAGAAGAACAAGAACACAAGTGCTTTCATGGAAAAGTGCTTCAGACTGTGACCAAATGGTCATATTTTGAGACCATTTTTTATGCCTGTGCAACTAAATTTTGTGTGCGGTGGCACTGGCGCAACCACCGTGTAGTTCAGCTCATAAGTGCTGCCAATTCTGTTGTATCTTGTGGCTATCTTACCATTGTATTGTTGTTGTGCTTTTTAATTAAGAATAACAATGAATCCATCTTTTGTTTTAGTCGTAAATAGTGAAAGGTGTATAGATTTATGTAAGCCAAACAGACAATTATATTTTCTTTTAAAACGTGACAACAAAATCGCAAAATCGAAAGTGAAAGGATCCGAAGCCCGAGGCTTATAACATATCAAAACAGGAACTCCCATTCATAAAATTCAAATCCCAAATAATATACTGATGAAAAAGAACAGGTTGAATGTTAACCATTTTCGTTTCCATATAACTATAAACTTTAATAAAAGTTCATCAGTATGCATTGATTAATCCCATGTTGTGGCAAAAAATAAAAAATTGCAACCAAATGTGACCCTGGACCACAAACCCAATCTTAAGTGTCAATTTTTCAAAATTGAGATTTATACATCATAAGAAAGCTGAATAAATACGCATTGATTGCTTTCCAACTATTTAAAAATCTGGAATCTGAGTGTGCAAAAAAAAAATAAAATAAATAAATTTAAAATATTGAGAAAATTGCATTTAAAGTTGTCCAAATGAAGTTCTTAGCAATGCATATTACTAATCAAAAGTTAAGTCTTGATATATTTATGGTAGGAAATTTACAAAATATCTTTACTTAATATCCTAATGATTTCTGGCACAAAATAAAAATCTATAATTTTGACCCATACAATGTATTTTTGGCTGTTGCTACAAATATACCCCAGTGACTTAAAGGTTTAGTTCACCCAAAAATTAAAATTTACTCACCCCCAAGGCATCCTAGGTGTATATGACTTTCATCTTTCAGACAAATCCAGTCTGAGTTATATTAAAAATTGTCTTTGAGCTTTCAAGCTCTTTTATTGCAGTCAGCGGGTGTTGCATTGCTTCAGTCCAAAATAAGTGAAATAAAAAGCACCTTTCCATAACAAAAAAAAATAAATAAAAAAAAATAAGTGTCCCACACACGCAACGCTGACCTCATATATTATCAGCCCGGAGCTGCTTCTGTATACAACTGTTGATGCAAGCTACATAAAATGATTATTACGATTATGATTATCAGCCCCCAGAGCTGTGTAAGACACCTTTTTTATGGAAGGGCGCATTTTATTTAACTTCTTTTGGCCTGAAGCAATGCAACACCCGCTGACTGCAGGGTCACAAAGGGTCACAAAGGGTCATGTGCTGCTGTGACCAACTGAGAAAGTTAGTCGCAAACGAGTGACCGGTGCGAAGAATGAATCTGGAGCCCTGCACTCGAAAGGGAAAAGTGCCTTTACCGAACATTACTGGTGTCATTGAAGTCCTCTGCCCATTTCTTCCTGGTCATGGCATTCGTTGAACCATCTAGACGATAGTAGTCAATGTTTCTGAACCACTTGCCCTCACCTTTAGAAAAAAAACAATCAGTCGACAATCAGTTTCTAGCAAATATTTAATGCAGCTGTCAGCCCTGGTGGGGTTTGCTGTACATGGAGAGCTCAGGGGAAAGCATGTACCCTACATAGGTGGCAAAGCCCAAAGAACTCATGTTCAGCAATTAATATTATGGCCTCCCACACTCGTGTTCATAACTAACATTTCAATATGTTTCCAATTATTCCTCTGTGATCTTTTCATTACAAATTGCAAAGCCTTAAGCTAACATTTTTTTGCAAAATAAAAAAGGCCTAATCATTTTCAAAATGAAAGTAAAAACAGCTGCGAGGGTTTAATTAGGACCGTGACCTTATTCCAGAGGCTTTATGTTTACATGCGCATATTTGTGTGTTTCTGTGGGCACTTAACCCAGATCTGTGTCAGATGTGTGCCCAAATATCAGATGAGTTTCCGCATGTAACCACAGTTTGCACTCACTGGATCAGTGCTCGCTTATTTGATGAAATGAATGTTAAATTTACAGCAAATATAATTCAAATAAAAACTACAGTACTGTCCATAAACATTGAAAACAAAACACTCACAACATGGGCCACCGTACAAACGATATTAAGTCAAGACAGACAAAAGAGAAAGTCGTATAAGATGCGGAACCTGTCATGCTGACATAGTAAGAATTAAAAATTATGCACAATACAATGAATACAATATCCTGTTATTATTTGCAAGAGAATATATTAAGTATGAAAAGCATGCAGACTTTGAGTGGCAGAAATCTCTAGCACAGAAAATCAAACAGATTACAAAGCACCATGATTAAGGCTGAGGAAAAACATTGCTAAAAGTGCCTAACCTTTGTACGGCGAAAGCTTCCCTTCCTCTTTGGCTCTGCCTGCCAGCTCCAGGAAATCTTCAATGAGGTCCAGAGAAATGAGAGACTGGCTGAACACCAACCTGAGCACACAGGACACGTGACCATTACACACATGACCGTATGACACAGAAGACGATGAATTCTGAGCCGGAGGAAGAACTGTTTGCTAATCTGACAAAACTTCACTCACACTTTCTCTTCCAATTCTTCAGCCATGCGGAGGATCTCAAAAAGAAGCACCATTTTCCCAGAATGCTCCAGTATTTCAGAATCTGCCTCGGTCACAAACTCTTTGTACCAGTCAGGTGATGGGCTGCCAGGACCTGAGTTCGACACCCGAACTAAGGGAAAACATCACAGATACACACTGTTGTGGCCATATTTGCAGAGGACGTACAATGCAGGCATCTCAGTTGTTTTATTGCATCTAGTGTCAGGTCCAAAATCTACCAACATCATTCTTATGAATCATTTTCATTTTTTAAAACGTGAAATATTAAAGTGTAAATAGTGTGTAAAGTAAGTGTTAATTTGTAGAATTTTGCTCGTGTGTGAACTGTTATAAAATTAACTGTAAAAAATATAATCTTGGTCATCAGTATCGGTCAATGAAATGTTTTTTTTTTTTTTTTTTGCAAAATTTTCAATGTCATCATTTACTCAACCTCAGATATTATTTCTTGTGCTGAACACAAAAGAAGATATTTTGAAGAATGTTGGTAACCAGACAGTTGCTGGTCCCCACTGACTTCCATAGTATGGAAAAATATTATAGTAGTCAATGGCTACTGTCAACCAATGTTTGACCGATATTTAGCCAAGGCCGATATATCGGCCGATATTTGGCATATTTCAAATATTGGCATCGGCTGATAAGTTGTCCTGTTTGGCCGATGCGTTAGAGACGGGACTTTTATTTTGACGGCACTGAGAACAGCGGAGTGCTCATATTCTCCCTCTTGTTTGCTGCTGTCATTATAAGTTCTGTCTAAGATGGATCGAAGTCTGTCTAATAATCAGACAGAAATGTTAAACAAAGGAATTAAAATGTATACAAAAAGTATTATAATATAATTATTATATGCTTTTACATTATTAGTAATAGAAAGGCAAATATTATAATACTTTCTCATTTACCGTCAGCATTCAGCAAATACGCATTTATATAATTTAAACAAGTCTAATGAACATTTAATTTCATAAACCTTGCAAACTTAGTCAAATCCAGTTGTGAGATCCTGTGAAGTGTGCGTTTGTATCCTGCATGATCACATGTTCTCTGTGTGAAGGACTGTCCGTGCGAATTGAACGTGGACAGGAGGAGCGTTTAGCTTCACTGGATATGTGCAATCGACAAACTTTAAACCTGTGATTTTAAACTATGCTGCACGTTATGCATTTGCCCACTGTCATATTCATATAATTTTTCACTGTGTGCTGTATGTAAAAGGAGTGTTACCCTGGCTTTATATGAAAAAATATGATTGCCAATGCACACAAACTTCCCAGAATACGGAGTGCCCTGTTGGTTACAGTGTTTACTTCCTTTTTAATTATATTTTTATTAGGGATGTAACGATTAACCGCGAGCCGGTTGAAAATCGATTAAAAAAAATGTGTCGATTCAACAAATCACGATTCATTTAGGGGAATGAATTTATATGAATGTATGTCTGAGCGGAACTTACTGTCTTTAGAAAAGTTTAGACGGTATTTTTCTTTTCATCGTGCCTCTGTATAATGCATATTAAAGTTCATAAGTGCAGCGCTGCTTTGTTTACAGCGGAAACCAAGGGAATGCTTTAAGCGCCACCTGCTGGCAGAGAGTGAATCTGCATCTCGTTCAGCTCGTCTGCTGTTTCTGTTTCATGCAGATATTTATGATGCATAGTTTCACAAATCTGAAGTCAGACCATTCTGTTTTTGCTTCAAATTTAATCTAATTTAGATTAAAAACTGCTCATGTTGCATGTATGCAGCATCTTTGTTTGGATCATGATTAAAATGCAGTGGTTGCTTCTAATTTTAAATGGAAAGAGCACAGACAAAGCCTTATTTTGTTTATATGAAGAGATTTATTTTATTTTTGTTACTTATTTATTTGATTTGGGGCTTGTGTTAAAGGGGTCCTATTATGCTTTTTCACTTTTTCAACTTTAGTTAGTCTGTAATGTTGCTGTTTGAGCATAAAAAAGATCTGCAAAGTTACAAAGCTCAAAGTCCACTTCAAAAGGAGATATTTTATTTAACAGAAATCACTTTTCAAAAACTACAACGAACGACTCGTTTGGCCAACAACGCATATTTCTGAGACCTTTATGAGATCTGGTTGAGCTGCACTAGAGAAGGCAATGAGTGTTATCACTGTGTCGGAGACAAGCTAGCTTTCCAAAGGCAGACGAGCTGTGTTATTTAGCAGATGCTTTTATCCAAAGTGACTTGCAAATGAGGACAATAGAAGCAATCAAAACCAACAAAAGAGCAATAATATGCAAGTGCTATATATTAGTATATTATTATAGTGTTATATTTCAATTTCAAAAAGAAACGTGCAGCATTTTGTCTAAGAAATAATAAAAGGACATTTAATTTGTCTTAAATCTCATTTTGTAAAAAAAAAAAAAAAATTGTGAATCGAATCGTGAAATCAAAATCATGAATCAAATTGAATTGAGTTGAGCGAATCGTTACATGCCTAATTTTTTATTCAATATTTCTTTGTGAAAAATACTTTGGTCATCTGAAGTATGTTTAACATTTATTTTTTAATCAATTTTCAAATTTCTTAAATATGAATTAAAATAAATAAAAATATATCGGCCACCCTGCTTTTCAAGATGTCGGCATCAGCTGTCAGAAAACCAGTATCGGTCGACCACTTCTGTCAACTGTTTGGTTACCAACAATCTTCAAAATATCTTCTTTCACACGGGTTTGGAACAACTTGAGGGCCAGTCAATGATGTCAGAATATTCATTTTCAGGTGAACTATCCCTTTAACCATTATTAGTAACAACAGCACTGCTTAAAGGGGTCATATGATGAGATTTCAATTGTTCCTTTCTCTTTGGAGTGTTACAAGCTCTTGGTGCATAAAGAAGATCTGTCTAAAGACTAAAGTCTCAAATCCAAAGAGATATTCTTTATAAAAGTTAAGACTCGTCCACGCCCTCCTGAAACGGCTTGTTTAAACACACCCCCACATGTCTACGTCACGGTGTGGGAAGATTTGCATAACGCTGCCCAAAAGTTCACGCAAAGTAAGAAGGCGTGACTTTTATTCTCGCTGTTGCCGCCGGCGCCATGTCGTGGATAAGCTGTGTGTTTCATTGTGAAAGCAAAACTACTTTGTTTAGCCTTCCAAAAGCGGACACAACTAGAAATCAGTGGTTAAGCTGTATTTACAACACTGTTCCAGAACAGTTCTGTAGGAGCAATGAACACTGTGTAGGGACCATGTCAAGGAGAACACAGTTTATGCACGGAGCTCACTTCTAAGGAGCTGATTATCTGAATCAGGTGTGTTAACAAAGAGAGACGTGCAAAATATGCAGAGCTGGGGGCTCGAGGACTAGAATTGAGAACCGCTGGTGTAGAGTAGAGCTTGTTGTTTGTCATTTCTCCGATCACAAATTATGACATGGTTTTATGTTTACGCGGCGCGATGCAACGCAACGCGTAAAAACACAGTATAAGTCATTATATCCGTAATTATGTCCCCACTGGATGCAACAAATTGCTCATTTGTAACGAGTTTTATTGTTTTTGTCTCGTCGTGCTGGTGTTCTGACTGGGACACACATCACAGTATGGTGAGGGGCATAACATTTCCGCCACACACTTGAGGCATTCGGCCAATCACAACGCACTGGATAACTGGCCAATCAGAGCACACCTTGCTTTTCAGACCGATGAGCTTTGTAAAAATCTACGCGTTTCAGAAGGTGGGGCATAGAGGAGAAACAATAATGTACAGTATGTGGAAAATAATGTGTTTTTAGCAGCATCATATGAGCCCTTTAACTCCTATCTGAAGAGATGATTTTGTCAGTAAGCTCAGTCATACCCTCCTCCACAGGCTCTGCTCTGTTGCGCCCCTCAGGGTTTCCTCCACGAGAGCTGGTGTTCCACTCCTTAATCACTTCCAGGTCATCGCTGTCGGACTTGTCTGAGCTCTGCTCTTTCCCTTTGCCTCGCTTCTTCTTTCTGTACGGGGAACCAGATCAGTCATTATACAGGCAGCAGACAGGACGGTTACCAGGGAAGAGTTAAGACCCATCCCAAACCTTTTGGGCTTCTCATCTTCAGAGGTCAAACTCATGGAGGACTCCTCTGTCTCTGAGGCTATGAACTCCTCCATACTGTCCTCGTCGAAGTATCCCTGTTAGTGTGAAGAGAGAGAGAGAGAGAGAGAGAAACAGTTAAGGTGCTGCTATTCTAATCAGCAGAGTTACAGCAACTGTTCAACCAAATATGAAAATTCAGTCATCATTTAATCAACCTTATCTCATTCCAAACCTGTATGACTTGTGTTCTGAGTCAAAACACAAGTTTAGGTATTTTAGCAACACTTTAGATTAGGGAACAGATATTCACTAATAACTATACATTTTGCCTCAATAAACTTCCAATTTGCTGTTTATTAATAGTTAGTAAGGTCATGTTTAGGTATGTGGTGGATTAAAAGATCTAGAATATGGTCATGCAAAATAAGGCATTAATATGTGTGTTAATAAACAGCCAATATGCTAGTAATATACATTCTAATAAGCAACTAGTTAATAGTGAGAATAGGTCTAAATAACTTAAGTGTTACCTATACTTTAAATGAAACCTCCACTGAAAGTCTAAGTAACCAAAAATTTGAACATCCAAAATGGTAAAAAAAAAGTGTATAAATCAGTATGAATTGAGTGGTTTAATGCAAGTCTCGCGAAGAGCTCATTATGTTAAACAGATTTAATTTAGGATTTTAAACACCTACATTTAGAAACTCACATATGCTAGAACAAACCTCAATAGTTCTCGTGCACCACACATGCACACTTCAGTTCTAATTTCGTTAATGAAGACGACGACGAAAAATATTCGTTAACGAACATTTTTTCTGTGACTAAGACGAGACGTTGACGAGCTAAAAATAATATCTGATGACGAAATTATGACAAAATTTATGTCACGTTTTCGTTAACTAGATGAGACTGGACTATAATGTTATTTGTGGACTACCAGACATTCAAAATGCATCCTATAGGCTATTGTTCTTCAAAATGTGCGTCCCTGTCATTGGATTGCGATCGGATATGGGGCGTTTGCATATCTAGTCAGTATAGCAGCCGCAGTGGATGGATAGACTACAAAAACGCGAACTAGCGATCTGAAACAATGGCCTCAGCACCTGAAGGGGTATGGATAAGGTGACCAGACGTCCTGTTTTTCCTGGGACTTACAATTCGTTGTTGATTAACTTAAAGTTAGTGAAGGCGGGATAGGCAGAATCGCGCTGATAGAAGTGCTCTCTCTCTCTCTCGCACGCACGCTCCACTTCCTCAGTTTCTCATATACAGCGCGCGATCAGTTCTCAGCGCTCAAATACACACACTGCAGTCCAAATGTTTATCGTGTAGAGTATCTCACGTAAATACAGTAGGTTATGGATTAAGTGAACGTGAACAGGTGGGTGAAAACTGAACGTGTGTCAGTATTTCATGCATGCCTTCTGTCTTAATAGGACAGCATTCCAAATTAAATACCTATCTGTCATTAATGTTCACCAACAAAAGATGTTAAATAAATGTATACAGTATCTGAAAAATGAGTTTTAGAGTTGTATCTCTATTGTATTTGTCTTATCGTGCTTCTTATATATATATATATATATAATATTTTTATAAGTTGCTCCTTTTTCACTTAAAGAGAAAGTTCACCCAAAAATGAAAATTGTCATAATTTATTCAAGATTTTCCAAATTCAATCCTTGATTCAAATTTATTATAAGCTTATATGATTTGATCTAAAGAGAGAAGAATTAATGATTATTTTAATTTGAAAACTACATATAAAATAAATAAATTTTGGTAACTACAGTTTGGCTAAAACTACTGACTAAAAGTTGACTAAAATGCAACGACTTTTCGTCGACTAAAACTAGACTAAAACTATGAAAGAATCAAATGACTAAAATGTGACTAAGACTATTAAGCATTTTCGTCTCAAGACTAAGACTAAATAAAAAATGCTTGCCAAAATTAACACTGGCACACTTGAGCTTCTGTATTTGCCAAATGTGTGTTTGTCAATCATTATTTAGATGAATAGCTTTTTATTTACATCATATAAAGCAACTGTTTCTTTTCAGATGGATTCGTTTTCGGCAGATTTATGACCATTTTGGTTAATTGGCATTTGAATAGAGGTTTCATTAAAAATATATTAATCTGTATTTCCGAGGTCAACCCAAGTCTTCTGGACAGAATTTTCATGTTTGGGTGAACAATCCCTTTAAATGCTGTAAATCTAACGGATTGTCTAGTTTTCTAGAGCTTAACATAATAAACTGTGGATAGATAATGTGAACCTGAGCATGTACAAAAGTGCTTCTTTGGCAAGTAAAGAACATCATTTGGCTCCCTAGTCATTTTTTTGGGGGTCTGGCGTCCAGTATGTGAACAGAAAGCGATGACTTCAGGGAAACTTCCCCCTCATGTAAATTGTGTTTTCAGAGACGTCTGCAGTCGGCTGTCTTTATTCCCTCACCTTGTTTTCTTTACTGATATAGTCCAGCTGGAGGCACCACGGATGGGTCCAGATTCTGCTGAGCATCTGGAAATCCTGGAAGAGTTTGGTCCCGGCGCGGCCTCTTCCACTCTCCAAGGCAGAACCGACACCTGTTCAGAGGGAGACGTTTAGCGCCCGCCGCTGGCACGGTTTCTAGCCCAGCGTGCCAGAGCACGGTGCACCGCAGCGCCCCAAATCCTGAATTCAGATTAGCCCAGAGGATCAGCTGAGCAGGTAAACAAGCTCTCAGCACTGTGAGAGGCTCACGCTGCCCGTTTCCACACTGATGCTTACGAAGGCAAAGCAACAAAATCCTCCACTCAAAAACCACAACAAGAAAGGCTTTGCTACAAACATGTTGAAACTGCTGTGTGTCGATTTTCACAGTACACCAAGCAGATTTGCAAAACAAACAACTGCCTATGTTCAAAAAGAAACACTGGGATACTGAATATTGCACAGGGCCTGAAGAGACAGTACCTGAGCAACAGTGATAATCCATCATGACTAGGGTTGGGAATCGTTAGAAATTTTCCGGTTCCGCCTAAAGGTTCCGGTTCCGACTCTGGTTCCATTAAAATCATTAAACAACTATTAAAAAAATAGTGTTAAGGAAAAATGCACAATACTCAAATACTCAATGTTCAATACTGTTTATAACTTACTGTCAACTTAATTTAAAGGTTGTCAATGTCAAAATTCAACATATATATTACAGTATACAAATTTTCAAGATATGCAATGCCAATCTGGCTGTACTGTAATACAATGTTGTGAATCTGTTGTGTCTAGGGCTGCAACTAACGATTATTTTGCTAATCGATTAATCGGTCGATTCTTTTTACGATTAATCGATGAATCGGTTTATGTACTTATATTTTAGTTTTGCCCATTTTTTCCCCAAGTAAATTATTAACAAAGGGTCTTTATCATTCAACATAGACTTTTTAGAGATTTTAACCATTTTGCATTGTCATATCCTCATCAAAAACATACCCGGAGTTGTGTTTTATTATGTGTTGGTTATCCTTTGTCAAACTCTTCTGCAATCAAAACACTGACCCATACATACTCTAGCAAATTTCACAAGGAGGTTTCAAGTAATGTTTTCACCATGGCAGTCCTTAGGGCTCCTAAAGTAGTTTAACATCCCGAACAAAGCTTATTAAGGAATCTTTCAGAACATATTTTCACGAAGAATAAGAATAAAACAGAATAAAATTGCAGTAAATTGCATATCAGCTTTTACGACTAAACATTTGCAAACAACATTGTACTGCAGAATCTGCACAAATAAAAGTCTTTGCACACTGTGATTGTCATCAGATTTAAATATGTAGTGGTCCTTTTAACAGTGCAAAATTCAAAAATGTAATAAAGCGATAAAATGTTAAACAAAACAGCTTATGCCTGAACTGACAGGAATTCGACTACCTGTGGGAAATGAGGCAGAACACTATTCACTCATTATTTGAGAAAAACTTTGCATTGCAGTGCAAAAAGGTCAACATGTCCAAATGTTCAGGGCTTAGGCTTGCTCTCTTTTTAGAGGATATGTTTCCTGCCGCAGAAAACAGCCGCAGTTTACAGGTTACTCTTCTTTTTTGAAGGCTCAAAGTAAAGTGCTCCCACACTTTGAATGAAAGTGATTCAAAGATTAGTTTTATCTTCCGCTTTTTTCTTTTTCTTTCTCGAGCTTACTCCACTGCCGCCTGCCTCACCCATCACGCTGAATGCTGCAGACAGAGAGACGCTGTGCGGGAAGCACGTGACATAAAACGAGGCCAGCTATTGGGCTATTCGCTGCTTCTCCTGCTGTACTGGCTGGGGAAAAACCTCCGGTGGCTCATTACTGCCACACTTTGGTCACCGCAGATTTAAAATATGCACGAAATGAGCCGCTTACGGCAAATAAAAATTATTTAGCAACGAATCGATTACTAAATTAGTTGACAACTATTTTAATAATCGATTTTAATCGATTAGTTGTTTCAGCTCTAGTTGTGTCTGTTTAAAGTCCATAGAAATCAAACGTTTTTTGCTGCTAGTATGATTATGCTAGTCTCAACTTTATCTATAAGCTAGTATTTCAAAACAATGGCAAAATTTACATTAATATGTACACTGACTTCCATTCATATAAATGTGTGAGACAGGAAATGCAAGCTCATATGAATGTTGCTGCTTTCCAAAAATTCAACTCAGCTCTGACCTGTGAATTTATAAAGTCATGTGAAGACTTGAGACTAATAATAGATGGTGTGACCGCTTAAATCAAAAGAATGCAAACTTTAAATCTGCAGAATTGCAGTAAAGTGGAGTTTGAATGCATATATTTGGATGCATTACATGTTGCACATAAACCAAGTCTAGGTGATTGCAGCAATGCTGTAGCATCTGTAGGAACCACATCCCTTTAAAAAGTTTCTTTTTCAAAACTATCAATGATATGTTATTTATAAATCTAGCCGTTTTATTTTTTCCTCCTCATATTTACACATCCTAACACCGGGTACAAACAGAGAGCAGTCATCGCTGCATACAAAGCTGGGAGAGCATTTGAATAAAAAAAAAGTCACAGCAGCTTCAACACGAATGCGAGTTCACCTCAATGCAGCATGAAATCGGATCAGGGTTTGGGTAAAGCAGGCCACCAGGACAAAAGCGCAAGCATTAAGGCAAACACAGTGTCTGGTTGGTGGTCTCTGGGGGTCTGCACCCACAGTCACAACAGCAGCGAGCTCAGAGGAAAGCCGGCCTAATGAGCCTCTGGCTGGGAAACTCTCCCAAAGCTCTTCATTAGATAAGGACGTGGGAATTGGTTCAGATCGCCCCGCGGCCTGGTGCCAGCTGCCATTCTTCCTCTCCCACTGCAGAAAAATCGCGGCCTGAGCTACAACACCGCTAAACCACTTACTCAGATCTCCAAACTCCTATTTCAGGGTTTAAGCTGAGAGACTGCATGACGTGAATCACATATTTCACAATTAAAACTCAACATGACAAAGCATTTAACTTAGTATTCAGTTTCACTCAGGAATACTTTACATAAAGCAGAAAATAGATGGATTTTAATCATCAAAACTAATTTTTTTGTTTTGTTCTGTTCACATTTTTTAGCTGGTGCTCTAATCATTTTGGCCACCACTGTATATTATGAAAATAATTAGGAAAAAAAAATAGATTTCAAGCTATCTTTCAGAGAGCAAATGTGAATAAACTGAAGTGAATGTAATGTAGAGTCGTACCTGTGAAGTGATCCAGGTAGTATCGGTAAAGCTTGCACTGAATGGGTGTTAACCGTATCGCCAACACATACTCGTGTTTTGGTGGCAGGAATTTTGTGAGGGCAGTGTAGTCTCTTCTCTGCAGAAGACAACGTTTTTACAAGTCTGTTCATTGTGAACTAGCACTGAATACACTGGCTGTGGTCTTCTGGCTTACCTGGACGCATCCTGCCAGCATCTCGTAGAGGATGTGTGCGCGCTTCTTCATGACTCGGACATCAGTGAGCGTGGAGTCGGCGCACTGGCCGTTCTGGATGGGGTTGATGAAGCGGTTTCTGAACTCCTTCACTGATCCCAGCAGGTTCTCCTTGATGAAGTTCACCATACAGTGATCTGAGGGGAGAAAATGGCACTTTCACTTTCCACATTCGCATTCAGAATGACATGCTTTCCACCTCAGTGGCATAACCCTTAACAGGCCATAGTCTACATTAGACATGTGCCGATATTCATTAATGCGATATATCGTGGTAATGAATATGCACGATATTGTTATCGTGGACACTTCTAAATACCGAGAATAATTGTATATTACAAATTATTCAGAATTTGGAATGCATTTTAAGAATACTTTTCCCATCAACTGGTCAAAATGCACAACACCGCTGTATGCTGCTTTAAAGAGAGTGTGCCGCTCTTATGTAAACAAGCACGCACGAGAAGCACATGGAGAAACACGTGAGAGACACGCTGAATGAAAGCACATTCACTCTCTGACAGCAGATGGCGCTAAACTGCAGAAAATGCAGCCCTTACCCTGGAAACCCCATAAATAAAAGCAGCTGCTCCTTTCTAAACAATTAAATAATATAAAATAATATTTATATATTTCCATACATTTTTTTTCCATTTTAATCTGGACTACAACATGCCCTAGATATTCTTTGAAAGTGTTTTGATTCTTTATTGTTCATTAACACTTTACATTAGGGCTTCATTAGTTAACAAACTGCCAATGAAAAATTCTTCTGAACATTCATTAATCTTAGGTATTCCAATATTTAGTAACACATTAAAATCAAATGTTTGCAACTTTGTTATTTAATGAGCTAACAGGAGCTAATAATTGTATTTTTTTTAACAAATATTAATAACTTCTGTAGTAAATGTAGCTATTGCTCAGTGTGAATGTTAATGCATTAACTAAGGTTAACTAATTGTAAAGTGATATCTATGGGTCTTTAGTGCTCCTGTAGCTCAAGTGGTAGCGCATTACGTTACGAAGCGCAAGGTTGGGGGTTCGATTCCCCGGGAACACGTGATAGGTAAAAATTGATAGCCTGAATGCACTGTAAGTCGCTTTGGATAAAAGCGTCTGCTGAATGCATAAAATGTAAAGTTCTTTTGCACTTTAATCGGTGTAAAACTTTTAACTTTATATATATTTTTGTATTGCTTTATTATATTTAAATGTTCATTTATTTTTGTTATAAGAAAAAAAGTTATTTAACCTGTTATACTGTATTATGACCACTTTTTTGAAACTTAATTTCAATACCGTGATAATACTACATACCGTGACAAAACATCAATTAATCGCAACAGGAAAATTTGATACCGGCATATCCCTAATCTACATGAAGCATAATGCACACACAATACTCCAGATCTGACTGAAATAGGACTGATTCTGGGAATCAAGCAGCACTGAATGTTTAGAGCCAGTTGGAGGTTCTGTCTATGAACTATGAATGTTTTCTTTAAGTATTTAGTAACTAATACTCTACCAATATGTTAGCTGATATTTGGGAATTTTAAGATTATGGCATTGGCTGATAACCACATCCAATAGTTTTTTTATTGCCTACTAAACTCTTATGTTGCCAGCCACTAAATAAATAAATAAAAGGCAGCAGCAATCGTGTGATTTACACTCGATCAGGTTGTTCTGCAGCGGGGTTCCTGTCAGCACCACTCGCCGACGGGTCTGGATGGAGTTCATGGCTTTGGAGACCGCAGACGCTTCGTTCTTCAGCACGTGACCCTCGTCACAGATGACAAAATCCGGACCTGTACGTCAAAACATCATCCATTCAGTTCATCACCTGAACATGTGCAGTGCTCTCACAGACTCTGATCAACACACACAACACATTTCCTTCACACAGAGCATTTTCTAGAAAATGTAACTTTTAAATGTACAGACATGCATATTCACTAAGAAACCTGACACGCCAGATTTGACTGGAAATCTCAATCTTTTGACCAGCTGATATTTGCACGTTTTTCCTAATCACGTGAGCAGAAGCGCTTTGCTAATGCAGTCACTTCACCTGGATCCACCAGAGTTTTCTGGAAGGTTTCCTTCAGCTTCTTGCTCTTGATGTTTCGTCCTTGCGTGAGGTTGCGGTACATCTCATAGCCTATGATCATGACGCCGCCATCCTCCTGCCAGCGCTGTAGAGCGTACGCTCTCTCCTGAGGCCTCTTCACTGTGGCCAGCTCCGTCACCTGAAACACAAGCCAAAACACACCCACATACAGTGAGACTAACATCAACAACTGAAAAGGAATGTGCGCCTGTGAAACAGCGGCTCTCAGGGATGTAATTTTTTTTACTACATTTGACATATTTATGACCCTGCAGCACAATAGCAGTCATAAATAGCACAGGTATATTTGTAGAAATAGCCAACAATACACTGTATGCGTCAAAATTGGCAAAAATCATTAGGATATTAAGTAAAGATCATGTTCCACGAAGATATTTTGTAAATTTCCTACCGTAAATATATAAAAACTTAATTTTTGATTAGTAATATGCATTGCTAAGAATTTAACATTAAAGGCGATTTTCTTAATGTTTTGATTTTTTTGCACCTTCAGAATTCAGATTTTCAATTAGTTATACAGTATATTGGCCAAATTTTGTCCTATCCTAACAAACCATACATCAATGGAAAGCTTATTTTAAGTTTAAATTGAAAAGAAAAAAAAATAATAGTTTTGACAGGTTTTGTGGTCCAGGGTCACATATGTATTGAGAGTAAAAGTACCAAAACTTGCATTTGTTAAACAAGTTTAATTTATAATTAAATTAGGAATGTGCACATGATGCATTAATGAATGATAATGCCACAATATGCAAGTATGACACATCCCCCCCCCATTTTACTCCCCTGAAGGACACATTTTACATGCAATAATGGTCACTTCAAAATAAATGTATCTTTATTTGTAGTATTCATGATGCAATACTTGAACAGTTTCAAATGCACCCTTGTGAATAATAATGGTCTACGTGTTACAGTACCTCTAAACTCTCCTCGTCCTTCAGGCCTTCTTGCCACTTCTCAAACTCATTGAGCCAGTTGAGCACAGTGTTGAGAGGACACACCACCAGAGCTGTGCTGAAGTTCAGCTTCTCACACAGCAGCAAAGTGTGGAGAAACGTCACCACCTGCAGGACGACCAGAGAACAGCAGAGTCAAACACTATCCGTCTACACTTCCATCTCCAGGTATTATCATCATGGTTTATTTTACAGTTACCTGGAGAGTTTTTCCCAGCCCCATGCAGTGGGCCAGAATACAGCCGGAGCCAGAAGACTTCTCCACCTTCCTCACCGACTCACAGCAGCAGTCCCACATGAACTGCACTCCTGCAAACAGAACACACACAAAACCATCACTTAGTGTGTGTTTTTCCATGCGTCCTCCATTTAGAAAAGGACATAGTTATGATGGTTTAACTTTTTTTGGAAAAGGTTTATTATCTAAATAACCCATTTATTTATTATTTATTTGTAGTAAAACCATGTTTAATTTTCGTAAAGTTTTTGAGTGCAGTAATGAACATGAGCAAGCTTACCTGACGCTGATATTACAGTAGCCAGTGTTAACAGTTTACGTGATCTTATTTGATTTGATTTTTTATTTTTTTTTTTTTTGCCAGGAGGCAAATATATAAAAAAAATGCTCTCGGTAAGACCATCCACAGTAGCTCATGTTGGCCAAAACACACAAGGAAAATACTGTCGGCAATCACAGACATTCGCATTCGGACGGGATTCATTTTCTCAGAGGATCACGGAGTTTGCCGAAAAACACAGACACGGCAAATTCGGATGGAATTAAAATAACAATTTGCAAACTAGTCCCGTCCGAATAGGGCTTTAGTTACATTAGCAAGAAAAGCTGTTTAAAAGGTTATTTTTTATGAAAGATTATAAAAACTAAATATAAATGATAGACCATGAACATTTGATTAGAAAGAAATGGGGCCAATTTTGATTCGATGATGACTTTAAGCATCGATTTCCTCCAGGCAACCCTTTTCAGTGACATACTATCAGCCAGAAATACTAAGAAAAGAAAAAGAAAAAGATAAACGTCATGCTTAATTGTTTTTCTGACTCACCATCCACCTGATGGGGTTTGAGTTTGGTCACCAGGTTCCTGTGAACCTGCACTAATGGTTCCTTGGTCTCCTCGTCCTCATCCAGCACCAGCTTTGTGGTGATGGGACACGTGACCTGCGATGACTCCTCCACCACGATAGTCTGAAACCAAAGAGTGCCAGCTTTGAGTTTCCCCACAAAATGACAAGCAGAACAGTTTGGCTCCGCTGAGCCCTGAACATCTGCGTCTCGGGTTTGTACCTCTCGCAGTTTCTCCCTCAGCCGCTCCCTCTCAGCAATGCGCTTCCTCCTCTCCTCTTCCTCCTTCAGCGCATCCCGGGTCTCCGTCCGCAGCTTGTCATCTTTAATGATCTTGCGGATCTTCTTGCGATTTTTGGGCGTTCCTTTCTCATCTCCTTCATCTTCTCCATCCTCCTCCCCTCCACTCTGCGGAGCAGAAACACAAACACTTCACACGAGGCTTCGATGGTTTGTCTTCACTGAGCTGAAACAGATCTGTGCTGTACAGTACCTTGCCACTGGACGAGGAGTCTTGAACCTTAATGCGACGTCGTTTCTTCTTCTCTTTCTTGTAACTTCTCTCGCGGTCCTTGGCAGCTTTATTGGACGACCTGCAAGCGTTACCACAACTTCTTTCATTTCTCCATTGAGGAGTAACTGATTCATTGTAAAAATACATTAATAAACCATGATCATCAATAATTAGGGCTGGGTTTTGATACAAATATCACAATTCGCTTCTCATTCACAAACTTGCGATTCAATTTGATTACTCGATCAATGTCCATTATTTCGGATATATATCAGGTACAGTACATGCCAAATATTCTCAAGGAAAATAAATCTATCAGTTGGTACTACATTATTATAATATTGAAGGTTAAAATCAACTGATTTGTAGGCTTTACAGCTGCTTAAATTACACTTAACTCTTTCCCCGTCAGCGTGTTTGAAAATAGTTGCCAGCATTTTTAAGGATTTTCACTAAAATGTCATGGCCCCCAGAATATTTTGTTGCTGATTATAACGATGAACTAAGATGAGTGACTGCTTTTCATAAATTTTAATAGAATTTGTAAATGTGATACTGATTTAATACAACAGTTCAATAAATAAGAAGTTAATTTCAAGTGACTTACATTGTCTGACTATAACACTATCATCTGATTTTGCTCTATTTCGTCGTCGAAAATAGTTTGAAACAACGTCACAGCTGAGCATCTCCATTCAAACACAGCGGCGCTTCGTTTACGAATGAACTGCGTTTTTAAAGGAATCTAGTGAGTCAGTGATTCATGATGATTACCCATTCATAAAGACAGTCACTTGATTCATTCCTGGATGAATCAACTGTTCGAACGAATCAACTGAATGAATGATTCAGTGATAAAACTGCCGCCACCTGCTGCCAGTTTTAGTTTAATTTTTAAGGTATCTTTTCAGTTATTTAAATCATTTACTATTTCTATATTCAAAATTTTTTCAAACATTAACCTCAACATGAATTTACGGATTTAATTGCACTCATGCCACCTCTGATCCTCATTAAATGTCTGAAAATACACCTGCAAGCCACTTCTGTACAAATAATTTTTGTTAATACTGATTTTGTTAATTACTGATTGGTAACTTATTCGTCTTATTCTACTTGTTCTTATTCTGTGGTTTTAATTAGAATTTTTAAAAAGCTTTTTTTTTTTTTTTTTTAATTTGACAAAAGGTTACATACTTTTAATAAATTTAGAAAAATGCCATTACAACGGTAAAAACAAAATTCCATTGTAAATCACTTTAAGGAGTCAAATATCACATAATGACAAGGTAAATGTTTTATCAAATTTTGCAGTTTAAGGAGTCAAATATCACCTCGTAATGGGAAGGCAATTTTTTTTTAATCGATTATTGATTAGAAGGTGCTCCTAATTTTTTTAAGCGAAGAGCCCTGTGAATACATATACAGACTGTATCAAGGTCAGGGTTGGAAGTCATATCCATTCCCTGATTAACTGTCTAGTGATTGTAACAGATTTCCCCCGTGATGCTCTGCAGAAACACTGAGCTCTCTTTGTTTCAGCTGAATTAGAGTCAGGTGACTGATGTTAACATACCAGAGTGTTGACCTGCTGCAGTGTAACAACGGCTGAGCAATACAGCAAAACTAAAATCTTTCTCTTTTATTCAGAACAACTGACTGATTCAAGAATTTTTTAAACATGTAACTAGTGAACTTAAAAATGACTTCAACATAATTCAATCAACATTCCCTTCATTACAAACTTGCAAAATCATCTAATTCTATTCCAAGTGCAGTACAGGACAACATGGTGTGAAGCAACTTCACTTGTTAAATATCTTTACAGATCAGACGCATTAAATATGAATGCAAACACAGTACAAATGTGTTTTAAACATGTCATATATAATTACTAATAATATAAATTTAGCCAAAATGCAGACATTAAGTTTTAGAGGTCAACTCAAAAAGTCATGTTCCCAAATCCAAGAGGGTCCTCGCACCATTGTGGCCCTAATAAAGTTGAACAGCAGTAGTAGACTGAAAATAGCAGATTTCAGATTTTTCATGTTTGCATGTCACCATCATACAAACATGAAATATTAAAACCACAGTATTTTACTTATTTTTTGCACAGACAGCAATGGAACTGAAACGTTTTATGGCCCAGAAAGGTAGCAAGGACATAGATAAAACAGTCCATGCGACAGCAGCGGTTCAACGTAATTTTATGAAGCTACGAGAATACTTTTTGTGCTCAAAAAAAAAAAAAAAAAAAAAAAAAAAAAAAAAAAAAAAGAGACTTTATTCAACAATTTCTTCTCTTCCCTGTCAGTCCCTGCCACACGTTCAAGAGAGTATCACGTTGCATGTGCATGCTTTCCTCTGCTTGTAAACAAGGCGCAGCACATGCATGTTCTACATCAGCAGCAGAGCTGGGGAGATTACTTACAAATTTTAATAAGTTACTGATTCCAAATTACATGACAAAAATTGTAGTTAGTAACTAGGGCCGGGACTTTAACGCGTTAATTGAGATTAATTAATTACACAAAAAATAACGCGTTAATTAAGATTAATTAATTACACAAAAAATTTTCCGCATTTTTAATAACTTATTTTTGCACCGCGGAACGTTTCTCACTGGATGAGTTTCGGCGGACCGATTATACTGGAGCACCTACTAGCGTTCATGACTTCAGACAACAACGAACCACAGTGGACATGAACGAAGAAGCAGACGAGACCGCTTTGGTTGGCCCCTTGGAGGGTACACTTTATGTTGAACTATGTATTATTTTGTTGGTGCAACTGGCACTTTATGTTGAACTCTTTATTGTTTTGGCCAAGGTTATTGAGAGTTGGTCTTAGTATGTTATGGCCTCTGAAGCAACAGAGAGATGTTTTCTAATAGTCAGGGTTTCCAATGTTCTGAATGTACCTGACAGTATTGTGTTTTACTTAAAAAACAGTTTACAGAAGGTTCCAGCACCTATAAGCTACCTGAATTTCTGAAATGTACTATTTCTAAATTGTTTCTAAATATGCTATTGCTACACTTAATGGCCAAAAATTGCACTGGTCTGCTAGACTTGGTTGAACAAAAATAAAAAATATTTTGTTGCTTAAGCTTATGTATTCAGTCATTATTCAATGGTATACTATAAATTCATGTGAAAAAAAAATTACTTCTCACTGTTCTCAGGTCAAATATTTATATGCGATTAAAAATGCGATTAATTTCGATTAATTACTTACAAAGCCTCTAATTAATTAGATTAATTTTTTTAATCGAGTCCCGGCCCTATTAGTAACGTAATCCATTACATTACACATTTTAGGTAATGTAATCAGACTACTTTTAGATTACTTTTGACTTGACTTGTTTATCACATTGACTTAAACAGGATAATCTTGTACCATATTGACATAAAAATACTAAGAGTAAGAAAATATATTCCATGAAATGCATTAAACATTACGTCAAGGTTTCCTAAACCGGTGTTTGTGAAGGAACTGCAGTGGGATGAATAAAAAGACAATAATTAAATCATACATTTTTAATTAAATTAAATCATTTTAAAATCAATCAAAATAAAACCCTTATTAAAAAATATATATATTTTATTTGTTTACCTGCTTGTCATGTGACCACGTCAGAGAACCAATGAACATGCAAATGTGATAATTATTGAAATAATTATTATTTTTTAAATCTCTAGGGTACTTCAAGTAAATATATTAGGTGAAAAAGGACCAGTGTTGTCAAAGATATCTTAATTTGTCTTCTGAAGATGAATTAAGGTCTTACAGGTTTGCAACAACATGAGGGTGAGTAATGACAATTTTTGGGTGAACTATCCCTTTAACAGTTCAACTGGCATCTCATAACCTTGTGTTTTCCCCACTCCACTGTCATATCTCATGTTTATCAACGCAAAAACACATTCTGTGTGAACAGGTTTCTAGGACTCGTGATATGTGGGAGCAGTTCATCAGGTGTGCCACCATGTGGCAGGATCAGTTTTTTCTCTGAACAGTCTTCATTGCTGTATTGTAGTCATGTCTAAAGTCTCATTCAGAGTGTCAGTCTAAATCTGATTTTTGTGCACATCCAATTAGAATCCGATCTAGATTACGGTCTGCCTACACTGTGTATCACAACTGATCAAATCTGATGTGTGTGTCCCGTAGCGGTCTTTCGTTTTACTGAATATCTGCATCGGTTTCTATGGCAATGACATTAATAATATTAATAATAATAATATTAATAATAATAACAATAATAATAATAATAATAATAATAATAGTAATAATACGTTTAATTTGTACAGTGACTTTCCCAAGCTCAAGGACGCTTCACAATAACAATAGCAAATAAGCAATCATTTCATACATATATACATATCACAGGAGTAGTGCAAACACATCAAACCTGCTGGTATTGGCTGAACAGGTTTTGAGTTTAGACTTAAATTCATGCAGTGTGGTTACTGTCCTAAGAGACGGGGCAATTTTGTAATTTTGCGGCAGCTGTGGCCTAATGGTTAGAGAATTGGACTTGTAACCAGAATGTTGCAGGTTCGAGTCTCGGTGCTAGCAGGAGTTGTAGGTGGGAGGGAGTGAATGAACAGTGCTCTCTTCCACCCTCATTACCCATGGCTGAAGTGCCCAGAGCAAGGCACTGAATGCCCAGGCACTGGATATAGCTGCCCACTGCTCCGGGGGTGTGTTCAGGGTGTGTTCACTTCTCACTGCTGTGTGTGTGCACTTGGATGGTTTAAATGCAGAGCACCAATTCAGAGTATGGGTTACCATTAGGGCTGTGTTCAAAATATCGATACGACGATGTATCGTCACAGAGATTTGACAATACGAGTATCGATACAGCTGGCCCTGTATCTTGATATTGTGGCACGTGCACAGCAGTGGACAGTGCTTAATTTGAATACAAGAACACCATTTAAAATTGAGTAGAAAAGTGCAAGGTTTCTAAAAAATAATGAATAGAGCTTAATATATAGGCTACAACAAGGTTTAATCTGGCCGCAAAGGAACAAACCCAGGGTTGTCTTATATAAAGAGATGTTATCCCCGAAACATTGCGCAATACGGAAATATCTGTTAAGCGTGTTACTTATCTTTGTCAACCTGGCAACCCTGTGCACGCACTCTCTTTCCACTATAAACGCTTGCTTTCTGAAAAAACCTGTTAGCTTGCAGTTTAGCGATCTCCGCTTCAATATTCTATTCTCAGAACATTGTAATTCATCAAGTGTTTATTTACACGAGAGAGAGAGAAAGAGAAAGAGAGAGAGAGAGAGGCTGTGCACGTAAGAATTACCTCCGTTTTGCCACATTTCTCTATTAACAGTGAAGCTGTGGCTTTAATTCCTTTAGAAACAATGATGTTACCAGCTCCTTGTTGAGAAAGATAATGTAGCTCGAGCGATTAAGCTATTTATAGTTTATAAAAATATGCGGGGCAGTGCTAAAAAGTTTGTTCCTGAATGTCTGATTGCACGCATGCGTGATCTGTGTGAGTGACTGAGCGTGTGTGTGCATAATATACAGAAGACAGTGCATTAGTTTAGAACTCTTCTTTTTATGTTATTTTTTTAAAAAGTAGAGAGTGCATTAATTTGTGCAATGATAACCTACCATCAATGTTAAGATGATTATTTTTAAATATATATTAATATGAGTACATTACAATATAAATTTATTAGAATAAGTAAATTATTATTTATGGGCTTTAAAACAAAATGCAAACAATCAGAATGTTGTACCTGGTGGGGAGTGTCCAATGTAAACATGAAACATATGCCATTATCTATATTGTACTGTGGTACAGTTATGGAGGCCCTTCATATTGCCGAGGTCAACTGCTTATAGTTAGCACCGGCCCTAAAGTATGCAGTGTTTCATAAACAGCTGTTTTACTAAATTCTACTGAGGTTAAATTCAGTGCAGTCCTGTATCGTGATACGTATCGTATCGTGACTATGCTGGTGATACACAGCCCTAATTACCATACTTGGCAAATGTCACGACTTTCACTTTTTTTTTTTCTTTTTTGTTATGTTGTTATGCCTACACTAATATTACAATAACAGCAATAGAGACTGCACAGATGTTGTCTTATGATTGTTGCCGTTGCTCTGGATTATATTTCATTTTATGAGGCAGTGGCAGAAACGCAGGGAGCTGGAATGTGCGAGTTTATTCAGTTCAAAACTCAAAGAGGTGCGTATACTAGCAGTATATTGTCTTTTTCCGCTTGACTTGCACTTCGCAACAACACATGCTTGTTTCTGCAAAAACTTCTGCCGTGTTTACGTTTTACGTGCAATGAGAATGTAAAAAAGCTATGCTAAATCCTATCTGACCAATCAGACTGAAACGGGTTTAAGGGAATGCGATTTGAATAGGATTCCAGACCACTTATGAATGTACCTCGAAAGAGATTTGCAAAAATCAGATTTAAATATGATCATATTTCAATCGGATCTGCACAAAAATCTGATTAGGTGCTTACAGTCTGAACCAGACATAACTGCACATAAAAACATTGTGTAAATATAAAAATATACATAAAGGTATATAAAAACAATGGCAATTAATTGAAAAAATCTGTCCAATTGATAAAAACTGTCCAAGTATAATCAAGCCAGCCAGTTTTGCAAGCCGCTTTCTGCACTGGAGAACTCAAACTGCTGCTATCCTTACCGTGTTTTGCGTTTATTGCTCTTGTCTTCATCGCCGTCTTCACTCACATCCTCACTGAGCGCTGACGCATCACTGGAGCTGGAGCGCGACTGCTCAAAGTCCGAGTCCGCAGAGTCGTCGCTGTCCACTGCACAAACACACATCAACACTTCAGCTCACTCAGTGGAGTCACACGTGCAGGTTTCCTTCAGGCTTGACACTGACCTTTCCGCCTGCCTCTCTTTTTGGTGTCTTTCTTGTTTTTGACTGTGGTCTCGTCATCAGAGTCTCCCTCGCTTAGAGTCAACTTCTTACTCAACAAACGGTGTCTGCGTCCACCTTTCTTCACGTCAACGTCCGAGCCCGAGTCCGAGTCCGAGGTTTCATCCTCTTCCTCTTTTTCTACAGGAAACATCAATGCATTATACATGACAGGAACACATCTGCATGAAACTGGATTACATCTGAACTTATGGCTGGACGGTAAGCCAAGTTTGTATGATATATGTGACCCGTGCTAGCAAAATGAGTGTGTGCACACGGGCTAATTTTGAGCTACAGATAACAAAAAAAAAAAAAAAAAAAGTGAAAAATGTTTTCACGAAAATGAGTTCATTAAACCCCTCGTCTAGCAATGCTCCAATGAGTAATTAAATATCTAAAATTATCTTTATGTGTGTGTTTTCTGAGAGGAGTACCTTTTCTCTGCTGCTGTACTGTACTGACAGATTGGCTACTTTACATTACATTTACATTTAGCAGACGCTTTTATCCAAAGCGACTTACAAATGAGGACAATGGAAGCAATCAAAAACAACAAGAGAGCAATGATATACAAGTGCTATAACAAGACTCAGTTAGCCTAAACACAGTATACGTAGCAAAGGCTTTTAAATAATATAATAAATAAAAAGAAAACAGATTGAATAGAAAAAGAATAGAGCAAGCTAGTGTTAGAGGTCTTTTTTATAATTGTATAATGAATGAAAATAAAAATAGATAGAATACAAAAAGATTAGAAAGGTAGTTAATTTTTTTTTTTTCTTTTTTTTTTATAGAATTAGAATAGTGAGGGAAAAAGTTAGAGGGTCAAGTTAGAGGCTACTTGTGAAATTCAGCCAAAAAATGAGGTATGATATCACCCAGACCTGTCTAAACCAACTCTCACCACTTTCGTCTTGCTTCTTAGCACCATCTTTTCCTTTCTTTGGTGAATCCCCGTCCTCTTTGTCTGCGTTTTCATCATCAGATGAGCTGTCAGCTCCAGATGAATAGTTGGCTTTGATCTGCGCCAGAAGCATCCTTTTGGCAATTCTTTTAGAAGAGACAGAAACACGATTAGGCCAGAATGACACATCCTCTTACGTTACCTTGTGAACGTCCATCCTGAGACGTTTTCATGAAGAGGACTACTTTGATTTTCAGAATCAGAAACAAGACGTATGAGGGTGAAGCTGTGAGGCTTCGTGAGATTCAATGGAGATACAAATGTTTGGAAAACCCACAGAAAGGGGAAATCTTGTTGAGATTAAACAGACATGAAATCAATTCACAGTATGTGTATCATACCTATTCTCCGGATCATCGTCATCATCCACCACCCGAGAGGATTCAGCCTTCAATTCCATTTCATCACCTTCATAAACGAGAAGAAAAAACAATAACTTATAAGCCATGAAATTCCATCAGTTTTACCCAAAACGCTAGTTTATACAACACTGATGATGAACCTAATGATCTAAGACACTCAGTGTTCACTAGAGCCGCCCCTAATCGTCTTTTCTTTTCCCAAATCTTCACACATCTCAAGAATTGCACAGAAAAGACTCAGTCCACCAAATTTAAATTAGTCGGTTTGTTGCAGAAAAAAAAAAAAAACAAAGACACAAAAAAAAAAAAAAACACTCTATAGGATATAGAGCAGTCTTGCAGTCTGTAACTGACACATCGTTAACTCCTCTGCTACACAGTTAATTATTAGTTTTTCTATAATATTGCCAATGGTAGGACTGTTCATCCTGAGAACTGGCCCCTGGTCGAGCAGTATAAATGTTTTATTTTATTTTTTATTTTTTTGCAAATGCTGTTTTAGGTGAATATTATGACACGGAATTAGCACAAATGTTTACAGGATAAATTATAGGTTAGCAATTAAGTGTTACATCACAAGCATGCAAACATCTGGATTCGAGAGTAAATGTAAGCCATATAAAGGTGATCTGGTCACTCTATTTGTTCCACTGCACACTGCACTCGCTTTTCTTTTCCCAAACCTTCACTCACATCTCTCATCGCTGCATGGGATTATAAACATTTCTTCCTTTCGTTCAATTTTAATAACTATATTTGCATCCTTTGCAGCAGTAAAGCATAAAAACGTTGTAGGACAGATACTTTTTACTTGAATATCATATTTTTACTTGTCGAATTCTATTAAACATGTCAAACTCTATTTGACTCAGTTTCTGCTCATTCACATTGTTTCTAGATTATTGTGTAGAGTGATCAGATGCATTTTAAATAATTGCTAAAAGCTTCATTGGCCAAAAAAAAAAAAAAAAAAAAAATAAAAAAAAATATATATATATATATATATATATATTATATATATATATATATATATATATATATATATATATATATAAATAAATGACCTTCTGTTCCTGAAACAAAATGACCAGCTAACATTAATTGACTAATCCTATCAGCAGCACATGTGAAAGTGTGAATGAGTACTAGTCAGGTAAAATCACTATCACACTAACTAGATTGTAAGAGCAGACTGATTGCTATAAAAGGAAGGAAACTGCTACAAAGAATATTGCACCTGAAAGAACTGGATCATCAAGAACTTCAAGGAGAGAGGTTCAACTGCAGTGAGGAAGTCTTCAGGACATCCCAGAGTGTCCAGCAAGCTCCAGGACTGTCTCCTGCTGAGGAGTGAGCTACAGAATCGTGTCTCCAGCAGTGCAGAGCTTGCTCAGGAATGACAGCAGGTTGGTGTGAGAGCTTCTGCACACACAGTGAGGCCAAGACTTTTGGACAACGGCCTGGTGTCAAGAAGGACAGCAAAGAAGACACTTCTCTCCAAGAAAAACATCAAGGACTGACTGAAATTTTGCAGGAAGTACAAGGATTGGACAGCAGAAGACTGGTGGAAAGTTAAGTCCTGTGACGTGCCAACAGTGAAGCATCCTGAGGCCATCCATGTCTGGGGCTGCTTTTCAACCAAGAGAGTGGGCTCTTTCATAATTCTGCCCAAAAACAGTACTAGGAATAAAGAATGATATCAAAACGTTCTTCAAGAGCAACTTCTTCTAAGGATCCATGAGCAGTTTGGTGATGATCCGTGCATCTTCCAGCATGATGGAGCACCGACACAAAGCAAGAGTGATAAAGAAGAGGCTCGAAGATCATTGCATTGAAATTTTGGATCTGTGGCCAGGCAACTCCCCGGATCTCAATCCCATAGAGAACCTGTGGTCAGTCCTCAAAAGAAGAGTGGAAGAGCAGAAGCCCACAAATTGTGATACTTCAAGAATTAATAAAGACTGGATCGCCATCAGTCAGGATCTGGCCCAGAAGCTGATATCCAGCATGCCAGAGCCAACTGCAGAGGTTATGAAGAACAAGGGTCAACTCTGTAAATACTGACTCATATATATATATATTTTGGCTAATAAAAGTCTTTAAACCTTATATGTTTATCATTGCTTTTCAGTATACCATAGAAATATGTGGAAAAATATTACACAAATACTGAATCAGCAAACTTTGCAAAACACAAAATTGATGTCACTACCAAAACTATTGGCCATGACTGTAGTAGACTAGGACAATCTTTGCTCAAGGGTAGCCCTAACTGTCCAGTGTATTATATAATTACATTATATTCAACCTGTGAATGTACTTTTTTTAGCTAGTCTACTGCATATTAAAGTTTTTTTTTTTTTTTTTTTTTGGCTAAGTGATTACGTCTTCTATCTAAAAATGGATACTTTAAAAATTAAATACTCTCAAATGTTCCATCAGTGTGTAGCAATATATGGACTAATGTCTCAGTTCAGTGATCTTTGTGTCTAGGTCTGTTTCACTTCACATATAGCGTGTGAACAGGAGTTTATTTTCATTTAGGCAGTCTTTTAAAAAGGAGAGCCACTTGGTGTCACACTCCAAAAGAGTACACAGTCCTGCCCAGAGCTGCAGAAATCAGCTGGAGACTAAACATCAGGACACTAGAAGAAACACGAAAACAGATAAAAAACATCTGAGCTCTGAATGCAAACGACTGAAGCAGGCAACACTCTGCAAGTCGGTGGTTTATGGAAGTTATTTACCTTTGTGATGCAAAATTGGTCCTCATATATAACCAGTGTTGGGGAGTAATTAGTTACATGTATGGTGTTACATAATTAAATTACTAACTAATTTTACTGTAATCCATTACAGTTACTGAGAAAAAAAAATGTGAAAAAATGACTTATGAAAATGTTTGATGACAAAGGCATTTTACATCAGACACACAGACAGTTACAGATTTAACTGATTTCTATCCCAAATTGCACTGACTGCTCTAAAATATGAGATTGCAATGTTTAGGTATTTTTGTTTTCAAATTTGTACACATGCTTATTTAATAACTGTTTTATTTCCTATTTGGGTTTATATGCTTTATTTGTTTAAGATGAACTGTTAGTCTGGCATCGTTAGAGTTGAGTTTGAGTTTCCTGTCAAACTCTGCAAAGAGTTGATCTCAAAAACAGTACCATAACAGTATCAGTATCAAAACATTCACTAGAAATTAATCCAATGTAATCAGTTACAATCCTTCAATGAAGAAATGGAAATAGTTACACATCTTATTGCATTTTGAATAGGGTAGCTTGTAATCTATGATCCATTACATTTCCAAAGTAACCTTCCCAAAATGTATAACACATTTTCCTGATGTAAGTCACTTTTCTTTATCATCTGAAACATGCATCAACTTGCATTATATATAATGCATATAACAAGCATGCAACACATCTGGATTGGTGTCAAATGAGAGATGAAGTGTATTTGTACAATGCATGACCAAAATGCCAGTAGCTTCAAGGTTTTTTTTTAATGAATGGTACTATAATTAGTTTGTTTGTAATCTGTTGTTAATAGCATTAAAATTTAAATGTAAATTATTTATTGTGGAGTGATGGATAATAAAATAAATGCTTACCTGTATTTGAGCTTATTTCTGAATGTAATAAAAAAAGTATGTAATAAAAAAATGTGACTTACACACCGATGTAACCCCCCCCCCCAAGCCCCCCACACACACATTTCATAATGATCAAGTTTGTATTAATCCTCCTTTACCCTCTCCAAAAACATATTAGAACTGTTGTACAATTAAGAATTTGTAGTATTTAATCATTTCCATTTCTGAATTTTTATGTGGTCCCCTAAGCGCCACCACTGTGGAAACCGCTGCTAATAAAACAGCCAACAGGAGGGTGTTGCTTAAGATTAATGGCAGCATTTTACGGGGACAGTAAATAATTTCGTAGATTTTCTTCTAACATTTTCTTTTCCCCAATCTGAAATCAATGATCAATAGGCAGCTAATACTTCCTGCCATAAAACTGATCTCACTTTACCCTTTTTTTCGACTGACCTGATGACTGATGGAAACCATCAATACTAGCCATCACGGACTCAAGAATTGGTTTAATCTTCTGCTGATCGCTGTCTTCGTCCGAGTTAGCGGCCGGCTCCTCCTCCTCCTGCTCTTCATCACTGGAGGACAACTCCTCCTTGGTTTTAGCCTTTTCTCTCTGTGACCTTCGTTTCCTCTCGAATGACCTTTTAGGGCCTTTCTTGCCCTCTTTACTGGATTCACTCTCTTCCTTTTTGACACCTTTGGATGTTTTTTTCCCAGTCCCGATCTTGGACAGGTTCTTGATCTGTTTCTCAAGGTCAGAGTTGTGGCTCGAGGAGTCCGATTCTCTGCCCTTCTTTTTTTTGGCCCTCCTTTTGTTTGCCGTTGATGACTTGCCGCTCTGCTCTGAATCCGAGGAGACCATGTCGAGTTTACGCTTTGGCTTCGCTTTCTCGGCAGAGCTGGAAGCTCCCTTCTTTTTGGTGCCTTTTCCAGAAGAGTTCTCGGGTTGGCTCTCATCAGAGCTGGGCTTCAAGGCAGCCGTCTGCAGGACCTCAGGGACCTCATCTGAGTCTGAATCACACGGCTCCTTCACTGCGGCGCTGAGCTCTTCTTTAGCCGTTGATGACCTCGGTTTGCGTTTGCTCTTCGCCTCTGGCGACTTGCGCAGTGGTGTGGTCTTCATCCTGGTGGAGCGTCGGCTATCTTGACCCTCCTTTGGCAAGTCTTCTGAAGGCAACTGTTCTTTGCTCTTATCTCGTTTTATGGTGATTTTAAGAGGAACGGGTGTTAGTTTGACAACAAGTTTTCTTCCCAGTTTTGTAAGGCTCTTATTGGATTCCACCACCTTGGCGTTGGACGTTGATTTCCAATCACTGGAGGCGGTCGAGTTGCCATCGTCACGGTCTTCTTTCTTTACTGCAAGACTCTCGACCATCTCAAAGAGCTCCTCTGGGACAGACGGTGGAACAGACACGATGTCTTTATCAAGAGACGCTTCACCTGCTGGCACTGAGCTTTCCTCAAAGTCAGGGTTCTCTGCCATTTCTTGCTCTTTAGCTTCACTTTCTTCAGACTGGTCCTGCGGTTCTTCTGGAGAGGGTGGAAGGCTCTCCTTCATTTCAACATCAGCTGAGTTACTGTCCTGCTGGTTTTCATCCTCCTCTACCACAGGATTTTGGTCCTTGGTCTCGCAATCCAATCCATCCTCTCTGACAGGAGCAGGGTCAGCGTGGTGCGAGTTAACAACCGGATGATCTGTTTGTGCTGGTCTTTGCTCCTCTCCGTTTTGAAACTTGAGACCTTTCGATTCAAATTCTTCTTCAAGTGACTCCTCCAGAGCCGAGTGGGCCTTTTTCAGATCAGCCAAAACTGATTTGAAGGCCTTTAAGTGTCTATAACTGACAGCGCTAACTTCACTGCCTTTTGACGTGTGCTGGAGGAACTGTACGAAAGTACGATTCAAACCGTTTGTGGTCTCGATGAGTTTTTTGGTCTTCTTGACGAGCTCTTTCGGAACTGTTAACGTCTTACAGGAAAAGGATAAGGATCCCGCTCCGTCGGAGGCGTAATCCTGTCCATTCACAGCAGATTTTTCTCGCTTGCTATGCTTGTGTTTACGATCTTCACGCTTCGTCTTGTCACCGTCTCCCTTGGGCTTTCTATAAGACGACTCCAGATTGAGCAAAACCTTCTCACAGGTTTTAACAAAGTCCTGCAGCGGCTCTGGGCGGCACACATAGCAGTGCCATTTGCTTTCTTCATTCATGATTTCAGACAGCTCTTTTCGTCCAAGGTTCCTCAAAACGCACTTCTTGCAGAAGGCATTGCTGCAGTAGTCACAGCACATCAGATTACCACCCTCTGCGCACCACCTAAAAAAAGACATATAACATCCATTAAATGTTCATTTTGGATGACTTTGGGTTACACAGTAGCTCATTTGATTGTGAAAGTCCTACTAAATACACTATTAGTAGCCAGCAAGTGTTGTAAGTTGTAATATGAGAATGGATCCAGTCCAAACAAAGACATCGGAGCAGCGTTCAAAACATGGAGAGATTGTTTTTTAATGTAATCTTTTTTTTTTAAAAAAAGGGTCTACATTTAAGGTTTCATGTAAGTTTTGGGAGAATAAAATGTCAAAATGTGGGTGAAATAATGCTTCATTGACATTCAGTGTCACTTATATTGATGTAAATATTCAAAAAACATACTTATTCTGACCTGTGCGTATTAAAATGTATAAAAGAATAAGTGAGCATTCTAAATTTTATTGCATATTTAAAAATGTAAAATTACAAGCAAGCAGTAACTGAGGTGAAACTAATTAGTCTTTTAATATGTTAAATTTTGTTCTTTTGGTAAATATGCCTGACAAGATTACTACATTGAATGACATTTTGGTGTCTGTTTTCTGTAAATCATGGTAAAAATGTACGATATTTATTTTTTTGCACAAAAAACTAGTTAATTAAACAGGACTCTTTCTAATGTCTTAAAAAACAACAACGATTCAAAGCTGTATTTCACTTATTGTTTTGATGCTTGAAAACCATTTTTTGTCTTTGACCCATTTACTGGTTAAACTGAGAGCCCTTAAAGTTGCATGACAATGTTTTCACTTAGCTTATCTTTATTCTGCAGTGCATTCATCAGTGTATTAGTGTTCGCTGTGGCATTAAGAGTGGTATTGGGAAATGTGAAATTCCACTGGCACTGACTACTAATATGTTGGTATCGTCACAGCTAAAGTGTTATAAATAACCAACCTGCATTGCTCATCCATTCCATCTTCATCCTTGCTGATATCGTCACTCATATAATATTTGAAACATGACTGTAAGAGAAAGGCATGCATGTTAATGAGAGTGATGCACGCGTGTAACTGGCTGTAACAAGTCAATATGGTTTCTACCTTGCAGATAAGAACATGCAGTGCGGGATGTTGAAAGACAGAATCCCTCTGAAAGTGATTGACTTGCTGTCCACATGCTGTGCAATTAAAAATCTCCTTGAGCTGCTCGTCTGCAAGAGATTAAAAAACAGATGACGATAATAAAACAATCATACTGCAACACTAAGACGCTTTAATATTTGAGCAGTTGCTCTCAATCGTGCATTTTTATAACTTTTGACCTAACTTGTTCATCACATTGATTTAAATATGATAATCTTGTACCATATTGATATAAAAATACTTAATATATTCCATTCGCAAACTGGGGTTCATGAAAGAAATGCAAGGGGTTCACGAGTTTAATCAAGTGCTAATTAAATGTTACATTAAATTGCAATTACAACAATCAAAATAAAGCATAAAAAATGAATTATACTTGTATACCTCCGTGTCATGTGATCATGTGAATATGTAATCAATAAAAAAGCAACTGTTGTCTTATTACAAGTATTTTAAATTGTAATATAATCTAAAATCGTTTCTAGGTGTGCCTCCAAAACGTGACTTGTGGGCATATTTCAGGACAGTTTTTGTCTTCTCTGAGAGAAGAGAACCTATATATATATATATATACAGTACAGGTCAAAAGTTTGGAAACATTACTATTTTTAATGTTTTTGAAAGAAGTTTCTTCTGCTCATCAAGCCTGCATTTATTTGATAAAAAATACAGTAAAAAAAAAATGTAATATTGTGAAATATTATTACAATTTAAAATAATTGTTTTTTAATTTATTATACTTTAAATGATCATTTATTTCTGTGAGGCAAAGCTGAATTTTTAGGATCATTATCACATGATCCTTTAGAAATCATTCTAATATGATGATTCATTATCAAAGTTGGAAACAGTTCTGCTGCTTAATATTTTTTCAGAACAGTTGATATTTTTTTAGGATACTTTGATGAATAAAAAGTAAAAAAAAAATAAGAAAAAGAAGCTATGTTTTTAAAATATAAATATTTTGTAATAACAATATACACTACTGGTCAGTAATTTGGGGTCAGTCATTTTTTTTCTTACTTTTTTTAAATAAAATCAATACTTTTATTCAGCAAGGATGTGTTAAATTGATAAAAAGTGATAGTAAAGAAAATATATTAGATTTTTTTTTTTTTTTGAATAAATGCAGTTCTTTTTAACCTTTTATTCATCAAATATATTAGACAGCAGAACTGTTTCCAACACTCATAATAAATCAGAATATTAGAATGATTTCTAAATGATCATGTGATAGACTGGATGTTACATGTGACACTGAAGGCTGGAGTAATGATGCTGAAAATTCAGCTTTGCATCACAGGAATACATTTTTTTTTTAAAGTATATTCAAATAGAAAACTATTATTTTAAGTTGTAATAATATTTGCAGGCTTGATGAGCAGAAGAAACTTCTTTCAAAAACATTAAAAATAGTAATGTTTCCAAACTTTTGGTCTGTACTGTGTGTGTGTGTATATATATGTATATGCAGGCTTGATGAGCAGAAGAGACTTCTTTATATATATATATAAAATTTATTTTTATTTATTTATTTATTTTAAGAAAATGCTTACTATCATTAGGCTGACAGATATCTACAGTATTTGACCTAAAGGTGATTTTTGAGACCAAACATATAACCATTCAAAAAAGGGAATTTTATATAAATATCGAATGACAATACAACAGATAAACGTGAAGATAAGTCTGTTTCATTATGATGACCTAACACGATTTTCAAATTAAAGGACTGCATTTAATCTCTTCCATTGTTTGGCCGAATAGATTACACTTAAATTACACTTAGTTTTTAAAATTACATTAGTGATTGCCATTTTGAAAAAAAAAAAAAAAAAAAAAAAAAAAAAAAAAAAAAAGATTCAGTGGAATTGAAAACAACATAAAAAACAGAACCATTTGACCCAGAGCAGCAATTATGTGACAAATAAATCGATTTGAGATAATTCACTAGTCTTTAATAGGGCATGGGATGATTTACAGCACACAAACCCACTCACCGGGACGTTTCCGAGCACCGTCCTCTTTCACTTTACTTCCTCTGCTACGAAACTCCGGGCCGCGGAATTCATCTTTAGCTTCATCAGCAACCGGCTCGGGCTTGACCACCACTGTGCCTGCGAATGGTGAGGGAGGAGAGTCAGCGCGCCCCTTAACCCACGCGCTCCTGAGGACTTGAGCGTCTTCACAGAGGACTCACCTTGCGGCAGCTTGCTGATATCCAGACCGCTCTGCATGCTGTCATCTGTGCCGTGTTCTCCCGCACCCTCACTCACACATTCAGACTCGTCTACAGCTGTGTGCTTGGTCACAAATGAAGGTTTCCTTTCATTAAAACAGAGGGGGAAGGGGTTAACAGGTTGTTCCAATAAACATCATCAAAATGCATCCTCTTCCCACACACACCCTTCAATCCTTCGAGCACAGTGAAGGATTCAAACTAGACTATGTTACTGGACAAGCATCAGCGTCCACAATAACTGCGGCCCAACTCACCTCTTTGAGCGTGAAGATGAGGGTTTGGACATTTCTGAGGAGCAACCAGGCTGAAGAAAAGAAGAAGAACATTTCATCTCCAGTGATGATCAATCCTTATATTTCCAGCTCAATCTGCATCATTAGTCTTACGGTAGTTTTGCTTAAATCAAGCACAAAGCTCACAGAAACATCTCTTTGGCAAAAAAAAAAAAAAACTAAAAAAAAAACATGTTCACCTACCTGAATATTTTAACCCATATTTAGAAATCATAAATAGTGCTGTGATAAGCGTTCAGGGCATGGAATAAAATGGATGTGCTGGGTATCAATCAATTTAACTTCCTTGTCTTTTATAAACTTCCTGAAGAAACTTTTGATGCACCAGTCCAACAAACTGAAAACAAAGCGTGAACATGAGTCTTTATTCATGCACTACATCACTCTCGCACTATTACAGAGAACGATGCTCTGTCCTTCCCTCAGAGAGGCCTGTTGCTAAATCATCATTCTTTAACAAATCTGTCTAAATGCTTATCGTGATGCTCTTCTTGAGCGCTCATCTCAGAGAAATGGGGCAAGTACACAGTTTACAAGTCATTTTAGAAAGACTGACTATTGGTTTAGTTCAGCTAAGAGAATACAGCCGGAGAGAAGGCAGAGCTGTAGCGCTAGAACAGACTCTGTAGACGCACCTCATTCATTCTCTCTTCAGGGATGTTTGAGTCACTCGCAGCCATTTTACCTGCAATACGAGAAAAACATACAAACTTACAAGATGCATCATTTTCTGCAAATTAAAAATGCACTTAACTACTAGAAATTGAGAAAACATTTACATATGTTTACATAGATATTGTTATTTGCACTTATTTATTATATTTAGCCGACAGTAGGGATCCTCACCATTGGAAATGTCTTGAGAATCAATGCTTTCGTCGTCCGGAGAATGACCCAAGAACTCATGAAGTTTAGTCACCAATGTATTTAACTTATTAGACCTGAAAGATACAGCATATTGTATAAAGATTCAAGATATCAATGGCCCATCTTTAACACAATCTACCACAGACAGCGCTCTTATTCTTACTGTACAACTGAACTGAACAGGAAAGCTTTCAAAATATTTATTTTATTACACACACACACACACACACACACACACACACACAAAAACTATATTAGTGGAGGCTAATACTAAGTTATCACAACCCATTGTTTGTTTCATGTCAGCTTCTGTGGTTATTTTCATGGCGAGAAAAATTTATAACAAATGATTATTAGGTTTTTAAAATGTATTTTCGCTTAAAAATAAATAAATAAATAAAAACTGTCTCAGGCTTAAAAATGTCTTCAAAAGAGTTAACTGAATAATAATAAAAAAATAAATAAAAACGTTTTCTCACAGGGTCATCACAAGCTACTATGGGCAGACACTGTTACGATTTACCACGATAATATTTATAAAGAAACGTCGTAATACAACAATACCTCCAACAGGATTTAAACTCTGTCTGAAGAATTATAAAATGTGTCAAGCGAAAAAAATAAAATTAAAGTCATGCTCCAAAAACGGCAAACAATAACGCACAGTAAGGCACAAAAAAGTAAGTGCAAAAATATGTAATTTTAGGTATAAATGCATGCAATGGCAATGCAACATGAACAGTCGCATTAAATTAAAACCTGAGAGAGTTTTGAGATAATTTATTTCACGCGCCGCGGTCGCTGTTTGATTGACAGGTGGCGTCATCACCGCCGGTAACAGACGGAAGACACGCACTGATAACAGCTAACATAAACAAACCGATCAGCCCGGCGCATGCCGTTAAAAGCGAGGAAATGCCACACACCGAACTCGTTGCATGAATAAGACACGATGAGGGAAAACCTGTAGTGATGTCGCTACAGATCGCTGTTCTTAACTGTTGGACACAGACTGTTATCCACTGATTTCCTTTCAATACTTAGGATGATTTAAGAGGAAAACACCACAGAGACGCAAAAACAGCACTCCGATCTCCTAAATATACACAATTCTAAGCCAAAACGCCCATTTAAATGAAGTGCTAAAAAATTTGGTGGAGAAAGGCCTAGTTTTAGCATTTGACCAATGCATCTAACGTTATAGCTCGCTGCTGGAGATGCACAATGGCGTGAATAATGAAAATAGTTGCGAAACAAAAGCAAGGCACTTTGTTAGGATAGCAATACCCTTATGACGCCTCCTAACTATTCGCAATAGATGTGAAGCGCACAAATGCATGCACGCATTACCCGGCTGCATCCCTGCACCTATCAGTTACCTTAAGAGCTCTGTGCTCGTGTCACGCGCGGATCTCTGAGACGTCACCGGTTTGGCACTGCGAGGAAAGGTTTTTTTTCATTCGATCCGCTTAATTCTCAGGTGTGTAGCACGAGTAAATAGTGTTTTATGCCGATCAGGACAGACAAAGCGAGAGCGCCATCTTGCCGGATGGCTGGAGACGCGCTAAAATGGCGCACGCGAGACTCAAGTCATCTGCGCGCGCGCTCTGAATGCGCTGAACGCGAATATGCACACATGCGCTGGGCGCAATTCACTTTAAATACCACCGTGCGCGTGGTCATTGAATGCATTTTTAAAACTCACAGAAAAATCATACATAATGCATGCATGCATTTAATGCAAAGAATGTACAGCATAGGATAAATCAGAGCATGAGTTTTATGATGCATTCCGGACACATGCTTGTTGTAACGGCGCGTGCTATAGTAAATGAGCAAAATCACGCCATGCATTTTATTTCTTATAATGTTATGAATGACCCCAGCATGCCAAGCATCCATGCATCACAATACAGGCGTGCACTTCAGACATACTCGTGGTTCATGCCACACAGACAGACTACATGCATGTGAAGGGGAGGATGCTGTCTGTGTTCTCCGGCGCATGCAGCTGCACTCCAGTGGTGCACATACCTGCAGATGTCGGTGGTCATTTCGTCCCCTTTTAAACCTGCAACCTCCTCTAAAATAGATTTTTATTTCTGGAGATTTCCTTTTTTTTTTTTTTAGTTTCCCTTCCCTGGACGCAGACTAAGATTGCTTGATGATATTAAACAATGCCAGGATCCATGTTGCTATGGTGGAGCTCCATGCAGCTGATTGGCTCGTTTTACCCCGTAAGTGTAAACCAACCAGGAAGAGAATCTCCCCTTTTATTCAGGTGTATTCTTCATTTTACATCTTTAAAAATTATTCTGGTTTTCTACCTGAATTTCTTGATCACTAAACTGCGAGAAAAACCTAGAATAATTCGTGAATAGCAATCAATGTGAATAATTAAAAAGAGAGAACAAAGTACAATGAATGAAACGGAAATGGGGTAGAAGGAAATTATTTTATTTTGAAGCAAATACCAAAAACAATGACATTCATTTACAACTGACTGAGAAAAGCGAGGGGGGAAAAAACAATGCATGATCACTGGAAGTTTAAACGAAAGCTCTTCTCTTGTTCCTTGCTGCGGCTTTCACACACCTTTGAGACCTCCTCCACGCGCCTCTGGAGTAAAACTGCACAGAAAGAGTATAAGATAAGAATACAAGCTAACATTCATAAAGCTTTTAATGGACTGACAGTTTATTTTTTAGTGTGTAAAGGGTTTTAAAGCCAAAAATATACCAACCAGAGTTTTGCTCTACCCACTGCAGGGAGTCCATATGTGCATTGAGGATTTTGCAGATCTGCTGAAGCTAAAAACAAAACAAAAAAGTAATTCTTAGTACAGATCACACAACAATTCATTAAGAGCATTTCTGTCCGGCATGTTTTGCATACCGGGTCAGCGGTGTCAGCAGGACCGCTGGAGGTGTTGAGGTGTTCAATAATCTCTTTCAGATCTTGGGACATTCTCTTGAGTTGGGCATCTACATTTTCTGCCAACTTGTACCTGGATAAACAAGCTCATTCAGATACTCAACCACGTCACAGTATACGTGCGAAATATGAGATGCTTGAGTTCTTACGTTCTCTCCCGCTCTTCATCTGCGTTCTGCATGTAAATGGTTCCGCTCTGCTCCTTCACAGACTCCTCTAACGGACCCAGAAGGTCCTCCAGCTCTTTCTGCTGCGACAGGATGAAGTCCAGTTCCTGATCCAACCTGTGGTACAAGCACCAAAATATGAGAAGCGCACAGTTTAATATAAAGCGTGATTGGTGATATCTTTGGTTGTGACTGGTCAACTCAAACCATTAAGTAGCTGCTGTAAATTGCAGAATAATGTACAGTCAGCCAGTCACTGCAAAAAATAAAATAAATATGACCATAGACCACAAAACCAGTCATAAGTGTCAATTTTTCTGAATAGATAATCTTTCCATTGATGTATGGTTTTTGTTATGATAGAACAATATTTGTCTGAGATACAACTATTTGAAAATCTGGAATCTGAGGGTGCAAAAAAAAAATCAAAATATTGAGAAAAATCACCTTTAAAGTTGTCCAAATGAAGTTCTTAGCAATGCATATTACTAATAAAAAATACAATTTTGATATATTCACGGTAGGAAATTTATAAAATATCTTCATGGAACATGATCTTTACTTATTATCCTAATGAATTTTGGCATAAAAAAAAATCGATAATTTTGACCCATGCAAACAATATATTTTTCCTATTGCTACAAATATACCTGTGCTACTTATGACTGCTTTTGTGCTCCAGGGTCACACATATGAAATGGCGTCACACAAGTGCCATTATGGAGAGTATCACGACACATGCGCATGAATTCCTCTGCTCGTAAACAAGGTGCAGCGCATTCATCATGATACTCTCCATAATGGCGCTAGAGTGATGGAGAGAAGTGTTGTTAAATACAGTCGTCATTTTTGTTTACTTTGCACACAAAAAGTATTCTCATATCTACATAAAATTAAGGTTGGCCCAAGGCTGGTAGATCCCTTGCTGTCTATGGAGGGTCAGAAAGCTTTCAGATTTCATCAGAAATATCTTAATTTGTATTCCGAAGATGAACGGAGGTCTTACGGGTTTGGAACGACATGAGGGTGAGTTTTTAATTTTTGAGTGAACTATGCCTTTAATGCTCCTCCACCAAGAAGTTGTTTTTTGTTTTGTTTTTAGATTAGATTCAGCTTTATTGTCATTATTCAGAGTACAAGTACAGAGCTAATGAAATGCAGTTAGCATCTAACCAGAAGTGCAAGAATATAGTGTTTTTTGTTTAGTTGCTATAGACAGTATTAAGCAGAGTATGTACAGAATATAAATAGGAATGCAATGTAGGGATTATATGTACATTATGAATAGCAGCAATGTAAGAACAGAGGTAATAAATACAGTTGGTTGAGTATACAGTAGTATTGTTAATGTATTCTATGTAAAGTGTCAGTAGTGCAATAATATTTTTATAGAAATGGTATACTGTGCTATGTACAGTAACAATGTTAGACAGTTTACAGTGTGATAGCTTGAACAATGTGCAGTCTGTGCAAAATATGAGTAGTGCTCATACTAAGCACTCGCACTAGTAGGCACAGGAAGAGCTTCTTCCCCGAGGCTGTGACACTTCTGAACTCCACACCACCAATCTAACCTGCACCTGCTCTCTTACTGCACTGGTCACAGTACTTTACATACATGTATTGCACTACTCATATTTTACACCGACTGCACATTGTTCAAGGTATCACACTGTAAACTGTCTAACATTGTTACTGTACATAGCACAGTATACCATTTCTATAAAAATATTATTGCACTACTGATAATTTACATAGAATACATTGTTTAACAATACTACTGTATACTCAACCAACTATATTTATTACCACTGTTCTTACGTTGCTGCTGGATGGAAGGAGGGTGAAAAGTCCATGGTTAGGGTGAGAGGCATCCTTGATGATGTTCCTTGCCCTGCCCAGGCAGTGCTTGTGATAAATGTTCTCAATGGTTGTTAACTGGGTGCCGGTGATCCGTTGTGCAGTTTTCACCACCCACTGGAGTGCTTTGCGGTCAGATGCGGAGCAATTGCTGTACCACATTGAGATGCAGTTTGTGAGTATGCTATCAATGGTACAGCGGTAGAATTCAACAAGGATATTGGGACTCAGGTGAACTTTCTTAAGGCTCCGTAAGAAGTAAAGGTGCTGCTGCGCCTTTTTGACCAGTGTGGAGGTGTTCAGGGACCAGGTGAGGTCATCAGAGATGTGGATGCCAAGGAACTTGAAACTCAACACATGCTTCACTACAGCTCCGTTGATGTAGATGGGTGTGTGTGCATGACTCCTAGTCCGCCTGAAGTCCACAATGATCTCCTCAGTCTTCTGGGTGTTTAGTTCCAGATTGTTGGTGGCACACCACACAGCCAGGTGCTGCACCTCATCCCTGTAGACTGACTCATCATCATCTTTGATCAGACCTACCACCGTGGTGTCATCTGCAGATTTGATTATGGTGTTGGAGCCACAAACAGGAACGCAGTCATGGGTGAATAGGGAGTACAGGAGAGGGCTCAGTACGCAGCCCTGTGGAACACCGGTGTTCAGGGTGATGATGGAGGAGGAGAGGTTATCTAACTTAACAGACTGAGGTCTGTTGGTCAGAAAATCTAGAATCCAATAGCAGATGGATCTGCTGATTCTAAGCTGGCTGAGTTTGGAGGGGATTACAGTATTAAATGCAGAACTGAAATCAGTGAACAGCATTCTCACATGTGTATTTTGACTGTCCAGGTGGGTGAGGGCAGAGTGAAGTGCCGTAGAGATGGCGTCCTCTGTTGGACTATTGCGGCAATAGGCAAATTGTAATGGGTCTAGTGTAGCAAGGAGACAGAATTTTAAATGGGATGCAACCAGCCTCTCAAAGCACTTGGCAATGAAGGGGGTGAGTGCAACAGGACGGAAGTCGTTAGGGACCGAGGCAGTGGAGTGCTTCAGTACTGGCACAATGGTGGAGGTTTTGAAACTAGTGGGGACAGTTGCCTGGGCCAGAGACAGGTTGAAAATGTCCGTGAAGACCTCAGCCAGCTGCTCCACACAGGCTTTAAGCACACAACCAGGTATTCCGTCAGGGCCAGCTGCCTTCCGTGCATTCACCTTACACAGAGTGGAGTAAACATCTGAGGTGGAGAGTGTGAGAGGCAGCTCATAGGGTTGATGCTCAGCTTTGAGGGAGATCTCATTATTTTGATCAAAACGAGCATAAAAGTGATTGAGCTCGTCAGGGAGGGAGGCAGAGCTGGAGGGAGGCACAGTGCTGGGTGGTTTGTAGTCTGTGATAGTTTGTATGCCTTGTCACCGAGCGGCAACCTCCCGCTCTCTCTGAGAGCCAATAAGGGTGACTAAAAGTGTAATCTCGTGGCCACTTGAGTTGCAAAAGGAGTCAAGTATGCCCAACTTTACAGCAGAAAAAAACGCCGGGGGTTTGGTTCTACTGTATGAAGACAACTGTGAGGGGGGTGAATTTTTTTTTTTCTTCAACTCCTCCGATTGTTTATGTGTTCTGCATTTAAGGGCGTTGCCACTTGAGTGACAGGTGGATTGCGCTGTTGAGAATGCCGTTGCGCTAGGTGGGCGTGGCATCAGCAACCAGCTCCCGCCTTTTTGCCCATTTTCAATTATCGGGGAGAGTCTCACGGTGACACGCTGCCAAGATGGTGACGGCCCACTGCGCACACTTTGAGCTTCAAAACCGCTCTTCAGGAGTCTATGGGTGACGTCACGGACACTACGTCCATAGTTTTTTTTTGTCTATGCTTGCCCTCCGGGGGTCCAAAGAACTGAAGTGATCCTCTGTTTTTTGTGTGAGTTTGGCCTCAGGTTGGCTCTGGCTGAGCTGTGTCCCGGTCTCCAGACCTGAAGGCTGCATCTCTTGCTTTGAGCAGGAGGCGAACCTCTCTGTTCATCCATTTTTTGATGTGCTCCAGGACAGAGTTGGTGTAATTGTCAGTGTTGATCTAAGAGTCTGTGGTGGCCTGGGCAGCAAACTCACTCCAGTCCGTGTGCTGGAATTGATGTTGAAGAGTGGAGTCAGCACCTTCCAGCCAGATTTAACAGTTTTTATTGTAGGTTTCACACATCTGATGACCGGGGTATACTTGGGGAGCAGGAACAAAGAGAGGTGGTCAGACTGACCCAGGTGGGGGAGGGGTGTGACTTTGTAAGCATCAGTCACATTTGTATAAACGTGGTCCAATGTTTTATGTCCCCTTGTAGTGCAGGAGACATTTTGATGAAATTTAGGGAGAACAGATCTTAAAGTGCAGTGATTAAAGTCCCCAGCAACAATAAATGTGCAAGGTTTGTAATTTGCTAATAGCAGCACAAAGTTCTTTCACAGACACGTTAGCATTAGCGTCCAGAGGTACATAAACTGCAGCAGCAACAATGCAAGTAAACTCACGTGGTAGATAGAATGGCCTGCACTTGATAATCAGGAACTCCAGATCAGCAGAGCAGTAGGTATCAACAATGACAGAGTCTGTGCACCATGATTTGTTTACATAAATGCATACTCCACCACCCTTGTTTTTGCCAGAGGTTGCTGCTACTCTGTCAGCCCTGAAGAAGGAGCGTCCATCCATATGCACCACGCTGTTTGGGACATCGTTGCAGAGCCATGTTTCAATGAAAAACATAAAATTGCAGACCATAAGCCATTTCTGTGTGAGGGTCCAGATCTTTAGTTCGTCCATCTTGTTCATCAGAGACCGTACATTGGCAAGGAAGATGCTGGGCAGAGCTGGTCGATGTGGGTTTAGCCTTAGCTTAGCACGCAGCCCTCCACGCTTCCCCCCTCTTTGTTTACGATCTCGGCGTCGATGCCGAACACTTCCGGTCGGTGCGAGTGATCCGCTTGTCCGCGGTGATCTCTGTAGCTCCGGCGGGAGTTCGCTGAAGTCGAAAGGATGGTCTAAAACTATGTCGGAACACCGATTGTTGATGTCCAGAAGTGACGGTTTACTGTAGCTGTAATTCGCATGACTGAATCGAGCGAACATGAAGGAAATAACCAGGTAAATGAACACTATTTTCCAAAATCCGGTAAGACGCTGAGCCTCGCGATGTGTTCGCGCCGCCATCTCGTCTTGTGTGAGTTACTTTGAAATGTTTTCAATATACTACAACTTTTTAAATAAATTAAAGCACTGATTACCTTCGTTGGTCCAGTTTCACTTTTTCCATATCTTTATGTAAAGCAGTTATCTAAAAGAAAAGAGAGAGAATACTCATCACTGGTTTTAGGCAGTGTGCCATCAACACTAGATTCAGGTTTAACTGTGAGAAAAACCAATCTAACCCAACAGACCTACTACTAACCACATTGTAATCATAACTCAAAATGGGAAAGTGTCAGGTAATAAGCACCAAGGTCTGTTTCTGTGGGTGAACACATTAGTATTACAGGATTACATTTGAAAAGTTTAAAAAGCTGAATACTCGCTCTTCTCCGAAACTGGTTCATTGCAAGAATGCTGTCCCGACAAAGCCTTTGATTCCTGCTTTTCTGTTAACTATTAATTTCTATTTGAAAAGTTATAATTCATAATGGGAATGTGTATACAAATTTTGCACCAGTTGCAAAGATGGTGTATGTGGCAGCAGTGTGCTAAAAGATGAATGCACTGCTCTACCTTCTCTCCGTTCTCCACCAGCATGCGGTCCCAGGCGTTGACCTGAGTGGCCTGCTGGAGAAAGTGTCGCTCCTGGTCTTCTAGTTCTGAGCTCCACTTGTTAATCAAAGCCTCCAGCTGAGCGTATGACATCACTGGAGCAGTGCTGACGGAAGACCACAAGAATTTGGATATGCAACTCGCCAGTATTAAAAAAAAAAAAAACACACACACACACAAAACTCACAACAGCTTTGTACCTGGATGTGACGATGGTGGAGGAGGTGGATGTGATGGTGGCTGGTGCAGTAGATGCTGCAGTCTTCAGTGCCAGAGAAAAGCCAGTGGAGGCCCCAGTGCTAGCAGCAGCTACAAAACACACAAACACAGGCTCAAACCATACAAATAACTGAGAGGAAAATTATATACTGGCACCAATTACTTGTTCATCATGTATTAATGAGCAAAGGTGGTGTGTGGGAATAAGTGAGGGCACCTGTGCTTATAGCAGGAGCGGCTCCTAGAGGTTTCAGGGACAGGCTTGAGGGAGCGATGGATGCTGAGCTCATCACAGGAGCCACCGAGGCCATCGACGAGCCCACTGACAGAGGAGAGAAAACCCATGAGGATTCATCTAGAACTGGCCTAAATGAGGATTCAGATGAGACTTCCCACACCTTTTGTCCAATTAACCTCCTTTACTATGTCATTAGTGGATATTTTAAAGAAAAAAAATGAAAGCAAGCAAACATAAATTACAAAATAGGTTTTCTTGACCTAAAACTTTACACTTTGTCATTTGTTTGCTTGTTACAGATAGGGTATGCATTAAATTCTGTATTGTTTACTTAATATCCTAATGGTTTTTGTCATAAAAGTAAAATCAATCATTTTGACCCATGCAGTGGATTTTTGGCTATTGCTACAAATATACCTGTGCAACTTATGACTGCTTTTGTGCTCCAGTGTCACACATTATATATAAAAAGAGAGCCTCAGCATTGCAATTTTTAGTTGTAATTACATACACAGCCTGTGGCAAGAATAAGTTTGTGAACCCTTTGAAAATATCTGGATTTCTGCTTTGAATGAGGTCTATCTTTATTTATAGAAATTAACAAAAAACACAAATAAACAAGCTTTTGACATTTTATCAAATACACTGGACAATCTTCGCAATGCAAGGTATATGAAGTAAGTGAATTTTGAAATTTTTCCTTTAGTGGTAAAACCTCCGAATGATTTCTGTAGCTGCTCATAACAATTTTTACCATCCGTCTAATTTTTTTTTTATTTATTGTTTGTATGGATGGGAATGTGTCTTATTTTTTTTTCATTCTTTATCTGGCTTGAATTGTTTGTTTTATTTAGTTGGCTTGTTACATCACCTAGCTGCTCTAAAGCTTGACGTCATGAACCAAAACCTCATATTCTCTTAAATTGTGTTCTGAAGACGAATAAAGCTTTTATGGGTTTGGAACGACATGGGGGTAAAGTGATTAATGACTAAATTTTCATTTTGGGGTGGAGTACAGTATTGTTCAAAATAATAGCAGTACAATGTGACTAACCAGAATAATCCAGGTTTTTAGTATATTTTTTATTGCTACATGGCAAACATGTTACCAGTAGGTGCAGTAGATTCTCAGAAAACAAACAAGACCCAGCATTCATGATATGCACGCTCGTAAGTCTGTGTAATTGGGCAATTAGTTGAAAGGGGTGTGTTCAAAAAAAAACAGCAGTGTCTGCCGTTGACTGTACAAACTCAAAACTATTTGTACACAACATTTTTGTTTCTAGGATTTAGCAATCCTGTGAATCACTAAACTAATATTTAGTTGTATGACCACAGTTTTTTAAAACTGCTTCACATCTGTGTGGCATGGAGTCAACCAACTTGTGGCACCTCTCAGCTGTTATTCAACATTCCACAATTCATTTACATTTCTTGGTTTTGCTTAAGAAACAGCATTTTTGATATCACCCCCCAAGTAAGTTCTCGATTGGATTAAAGTCCGGGGATTTGGGCTGGCCACTCCATAACATTAAATTTTGTTGGTTGAAAAACCAAGACTTTGCTCGTTTACTAGTGTATTTGGGGTCATTGTCTTGTTGAAACAACCATTTCAAGGGCTTGTCCTATTCAGCATAAGGCAACATGACCTCTTCAAGTATTTTGACATATGCAAACTGATCCATGATCCCCAAGACTTTGCATGCAATAGCTGCCCAACACCATAGTAGGAGAAACATGCCCATATCATGATGCTTGCACCACCATGCCTTCACTGTGTGTACTGTGGCTTGAATTCAGAGTTTGGGGGGCGTCTCACAAGCTGTCTGTGGCCCTTGGACCCAAAAGAACAATTTTACTCTTATCAGTCCACAAAATGTTCCTCCATTTCTCTCTTTAGGCCAGTTGATGTGAGATACCTTCTTTGGCAAATTGTAACCTCTTCTGCACATGCCTTTTTTTTAACAGAGGGACTTTGCGGGGGATTCTTGAAAATAGATTAGCTTCACACAGACGCTTCTAACTGTCAACAGTACTTTACAGGTAACTCCAGACTGTCTTTGATCATCCTGGAGCTGAGTCATTGGCTGAGCCTTTGCCATTCTGGTTATTCTTCGATCCATCTTTTGATGGTTGTCTTCCGTTTTCTTCCACGTCTTTCTGGTTTTGCTCTCCATTTTAAGGCATTGGAGATCATTTTAGCTGAAACAGCCTATAATTTTTTGCACCTCTTTATAGGTTTTCCCCTCTCCAATCAACTTTTTAATCAAAGTACGCTGTTCTTCTGAACAATGTCTTGAACGACCCATTTTCCTCAGGCTTTCAAATGCATGTTCAACAAGAGCTGGCTTCATCCTTAAATAGGGGCCACCTGATTCACACCTGTTTTTTCACAAAATTGATGACCTCAGTGATTGAATGCCACACTGCTATTTTTTTTAACAAACCCCTTTCAACTAATTGCCCAATTACACAGCCTTAAGAGCGTGCATATCATGAATGCTGGGTCTTGTTTGTTTTCTGAGAATCTACTGCACCTACTGGTAACTTGTTCGCCATGTAGCAATAAAAAATATACTAAAAACCTGGATTATTCTGGTTAGTCACATTGTACTGCTATTATTTTGAACAATACTGTATCCCTTTAATCACTTTATTATTCCATTTAGGCTGATCATCTTGGCTGATAGAAGACTGTTTACATAGTTTTGGGAACCAAACAAAAGCTTGACTGAACTAGATGATGTGTAACAGAACTCACGTGTGAATCCTGTGGCTGGTGTTGAGGCTATAGGAGCAGCAAACAGAGAGGACACCGGAGCCGTCAGGGACTGACTCTGTGCAGAGCTGGAGGGAGCTGGGGTGGCTAAACAACAACAACAAACCATGTATTACAGTTTTTCTAATATTACAACAGCCACACGACATATTACATACTGTACCTGAAGTTTTAATTCCAAAGTTAATAGCAGTTGTTGAGGCAAGAGTAGAAGCTCCAAGAGTCAGACCTAAAAATCAACAGCAAAACAAATTAATAAGCAGACAGAAGAACAAAAAGGACCAGTGTGACAATGTGATACAGTGTGTATATCAAACTCCAAATGGATAAAAAAAAAAACAATATATATTTTCAAGACCCCATGAAATGGTTTGAAAACACAATTTCCTTCTCTGTGAGTGTGCGGATATATTCAATCGAAACAGGAAGTTTGGCTGGCAGGGCTTGTCCTTCCGCTTAACCATTGGTTTGAAGTCAAAGTCAAAAATTGGCATTAATGTGTCCACATGGCAGATGCATTAACATTTCAGAGAGCTGGAGATCAGGACCTAATAGCTAGCTTTTAGCATAACGGGAAAAAAAAGTTTGCTGTGTTCTTCAGTGTTACCTGTGGGTTGAGCCCCTAGTGAGAGCGCAGGGGTGGGCTGTGCCGGGGGAGCTGAGGATGCTTGAACTTTTGGCGTCCCGAAGCTGAACCCGCCCAAAGGCTGCTGGGCTGCAGTAGTCTGAGTGCTGAGACCTCCGAAACTGAAGCCCGTCCCGGCCGATGAAGCCCCCAGAGTCATACTTGTGGTCGCAGGCTGAGATGCTGCAGGTGTGCTGAGTTTTGGAAGAGAGGCACTGGACACAAAGACAGGAGCAGACTTCTCAAATACAACAGACATGTTAACAGTTTCAGTGATACAACTCCGGATGAGCCTCAACCGAGTCATCTTTAAAGAGCTGTGACCGAACAACTGTTGAATTCTACAATTAAAGGCACTCACACATTAGAGAGAGCCCTGACATTTATCCATTTTTAGGGTCATTTAGGGTTCATTTTGAAATCAGTCAGGAATACAGCAAATATCCAAAAACACAAAGGAAACCACATTCCTGAAATTCGTATTGAGCAGCTGCTTGACTGCTGTAAACTGTCAACATTAATTATACACAGTGCAACAGTGCCTGCCCACATTTTTTGTGTGATTTTTTCCTAATTTGTCTTGTAATGATTAACTAATGCAGAGTTCACACTGCATGATTTTAGCCTAACATTAAAACAAGGATAACCATAGATTTGCTCCAGATAAAGCCTCACCCGAAAGAGAAGCCTCCACTCGGGGCGGTGCTCTGAGGCTGGCCTCCGAAGCTGAATCCTCCCTGTGTGCTTCCACTATTCTGTGTTGGCTGTGCGAGAAGTCCTGCGAGCTGAGACGTTTGAGGGGTTCCTAAGGTCTGAGTCTGGGGTTGGCTGGCCCCGAAAGAGAAGCCGCCTCCTGCAGGAGCGCTGGTCTGCAGCCCGAAGCCTGTGGTGGCTGCAGCGGTAGTTTTAGGGGCTCCAAAGGCGAAGCCTCCCGTACCCGTCTGACTGAAGTTAAACGCCATAGTGCTGCAAACGATGAGTGAAATACGAGTGTTAGACGTAATGTACCAGACCTGTATAAACAACTACCATGATTTAATTAAAAAATTATTTTACTTAATTTCAAGAACAGTGACAAAACACTATTGTGTGCTAAACAGCTAAGAGTGCACAAACACATTTATATAAGCTATATATATAATATATATATATATATCTATATATATAATATATATATATATATATATATATATTATATATATATATATATAATACACAGTACAGGTCAAAAAGTTTGGAAACATTACTATTTTAAGCAGCTGTTTTTGAAAGAAGTTTCTTCTGCTCATCAAGCCTGCATTTATTTGATCAAAAAATACAGAAAAATAAATGTAATATTGTGATATATTATTACAACTTAAAATAATTCATTTTTTTAAATGTATTATACTTTAAATTATCATTTATTTCTGTGATGCACAGCTGAATTTTTAGGATCATTATCACATGATCCTTTAGAAATCATTCTAATATGATGATTCATTATCAAAGTTGGAAACAGTTCTGCTGCTTTTATATTTTTTTCAGAAAATGTGATACTTTTTTAGGATACTTTGATGAATAAAAAGTAAAAAAAAAAGAAAAAAAAAGAAGCTATGTTTTTAAAATATAAATATTTTGTAATAACAATATACACTACTGGTCAGTAATTTGGGGTCAGTAATTTTTTTTTTTCTTTATTTTTTTTTAAATAAAATCAATACTTTTATTCAGCAAGGATGTGTTAAATTGATAAAAGTGATAGTAAAAGAAAATATATTATTAGAATATATATTATTAGAATTTTTTTTATTTTGAATATTTGCAGTTCTTTTTAACCTTTTATTCATCAAATATATTAGACAGCAGAACTGTTTCCAACACTCATAATAAATCAGAATATTAGAATGATTTCTAAATGATCATGTGATAGACTGGATGTTACATGTGACACTGAAGGCTGGAGTAATGATGCTGAAAATTCAGCTTTGCATCACAGGATAATTTTTTTATTTTTTAAAGTATATTCACATAGAAAACTATTATTTTATAATTGTAATAATATTTCACAATATTACTGTTTTTCTTGTATTTTTGATCAAATAAATTCAGGCTTGGTGAGTATAGAGACTTTTTTATTGTAATTTTATTTTAGTATTTTTTTGTTTTTTTTGTATTTTTGTTTATATATATTTATATATATATATATATGAGACTTCTTTCAAAAACATTAAAAATAGTACGTATGAATGAATGAATGTGAAATAAATTAATATTTAAGATAAAAACAAATACACTGGTTCAGTAGAAATCGTGGTTGTGTCTAGAGAGTATAGTAACGTTACTGTAGATGTGTGCAGTCCAGCCTAAACTCCTCACTTCTGACTGTGATGCCTAACAATGTTATCTATGTAGGCAGCTCATTAGTCTGACACTGCGCACTAAAAGTGTCATGTAACGTAGTTAGCCTGCTATCATAATACAACGTCCCAAAATACTGTCGAATTACGGATTTAATAGGTTTCGCGACCACAACCTCCTAAAATGTCTTGTCGGTTCTTTGAGAATATGATGAATCTTACTGAATATCTGTTTATAACTGCTAATGTTTGCTGCTCAACTAACGTAGCATATTTTACACATTCACCCATAAAACGCTATTAAAATCAACTGATAACAAACTAAAGTAGCAGAGCAGCTTATGCGCTTCTCTAGAAAGTATTATTTAGTATCGCTGGTTCTTTAAAACTGACGAACATCATAAAACAAAGCTCTGGTTTAACTTGAGCTAGCTGACAGCTCCTCGCGTTCAGTTCACGGAATGCTCTCTTCTGCACAATCACATCTCCCGTGTTATTACTATAAAACTAAGTCATGCAGACTGAATACTATAAATAATGTGTAATAAAACACTCAATATATGAGGGGAAAAAAGACGTACACAAGGAAAACTTACGTACGGTACTTAGCAGCTCCCGCGCGCAGTATGCGTCACATGTGCTGTGAGGACCTCTGCGTCAGCTGTCTAAAATAATGCCTGATCAAAACTGTCAACTTGTCTTTACAGCAAAATAGAAAGTCCAAATAAACTGCCTCATCAAATAAATTTGTTTGTTTGAAAATGCACTTAATTTATAATTAGATAAAAAAAAGCCCAAAAGCCAATGATAATACCATTATAGATATGTATCTCTGAATACCATGTTGTTTCTTAAAGCCAGAGTTGCATAAAAAAAGAGGTTGCACTGAAGGAGGGTCCTGGTTCTTTAGTTTTATATATATATATATATATATATATATATATATTTATATATATATATATATATATATATATATATATATATATATATACACACTGCTCAAAATTATTAAAGGAACACTTTTTAATCAGAGTATTAGCATCAAGTTAATTAAACTTCTGGGATATTGATAAGGGCCCGGTTCCCCAAAACGTTCTTATCGCTAAGTAGTTCTTAAACCTATTCCTTAACCTCTCTCTTAACGTTATGGCACGATTCCCGACACGTTCGTACGCTAAGTATATCTTCTGTAAAGTCACACTTTCGTAAGTTGGTCTGGCCCCATTCGTAAGCTCTCTCTTAGCGTTGTTTGAGCTCGAGACGCTAGTCGCCGCCACTATTCAGCATTCTTTAGAAATCGTTGCGCAGCGCATGTACAAGTCAACAATGGTATTTGACAATGTTGTGGCTCAAAAATGATTTTATGTTAGACAGTTTTTAAGAGTGAATAAAATTACTTCGAATGGAGATACGGCGCAGCGCTAGCTAGACATTAAATGGGGTGGCCAGTCTGGGGCACTGGCTAGGTTGGCGGGGGGGGCTACATCATGATATTTATGTGGGATCATCACTCTCGGAAAGTAGCAGTGATTGAACACAATGATGACCAAAGCAATAGAAGGAGGAGAAAATATGTAAAAATAGCATCTATCGCTAGAGACCTCACTAATTTTAGGGGGCACTATGCAGTAATTATTTCTGGGAACCTGGTTAATACGCTTTTATTTAAAACTATTATACAAAAAAACACCAAAATACAAATCAGACCTTAATAAAACAATTGAATACAATGCTATTTTTATGTAAAGTTAGCCTTTATTAAAATAAGAAGGCTATTAAATAATTAAATAACTAAGCTGACTATAATCAGACTTGCTTCCATTTTAAATTGGTAAGCATGGTCCTCATCATGAATTAGAAAAAATGGCAGCGATCAATTTGTGCTCTAAAGGAACGTTTGAGAGCATACACGTAATCTTTGCGCACAGCAGAGCCAATTCATAAAAATGTCAATGTATATTTAACAGCAAACATCGCAGTTGTGTGCAGTGACAGGAAGCATCCACTGTGCTAAGTGGAGATTCGTCGCCCAGCCGGCATTACATGGATCACGTTTAACATTGTGGCGCTTTGATCTTCACATATCCACGCTATTAGAAACGACGGCCTGAAAATTAAATTATAAAGAGGAGAAGCTTGCGCCTCGCTAGGCTTTTATAGAGCTGCCAGGATCCGCCACTCGCTGCAGATGCAGGTGTAACGAAAAGGGCTTAAAACAAGTCTGAAATCGAAAGACTGCTTGTTGGGGGTGTAGAGGGGGGGGTTTACAGGGCTTCATCGCCTCGTCACAACTAGGCCCTTTTCTGCAAGACCTCGGTGTGGTGTGCGTCCACTTTATTTGAGTATCACAATTTAATATGCGGGTGGTAATTAGCCTAGGTATTTCCTTACCATTAATATAAAATCCTCTTTGATGTATTACATATTTTTTTAGAAGTCATGGTGGTTCCAAACCCATGTCAGCGAAGCGGCACAAGCTGGTCCACAATGGGATAAGGAGGGTGGATGATTAGCGAGGGATACCCGGTTTGTCTACCCGTCACAACATATCGTGTGAACAGGTGCGTCCTCACTGTCACAATGCCCTTCTCATTCACTGACAATTTGATAATTTAATTAATAGTCTATATTTTTATTTTACGGAAGCGGCACAAACTATGTTAAAATAAATGTTACTGGAATAATTTGAGGAATATGTTTCATTTGCATAGAACGTGTTGTCTTTCTTAACGCTGTAATGCACCTTCGCGTGAAGTTGAAAATCGATTCCTGAGCAATCGATGCCAACTTATTCAGCACCTTCACTTGGGACAGCGCCTTTGTAACGTCGGACGTAAGAGGCAGCGTGTTAAGAAGCTTCCTAAGGGACACTTCGGGGAACACACTTAGGAACATAAACAACTTTGGTAAGATATATCTTTCGAGTCTTCTTACCGCGCTAAGAGTGATCGTTATCGGGAAACCGGGCCCTGGTCAGTTACGTAGCAGAGGGGGTTGTTAATTCATTTCAGCTGCTTTGGTGTTAATAAAATTAACAACAGGTGCACTAGATGGGCAACCATTAGAAAACCCCCAAAACAGGAATGGTTTTACAGGTGGAGGCAACTGACATTTTTTTCCCTACTCATCTTTTTTTAATTGTTTTTCACTAGTTTTGCATTTGGCTAGGGTCAGTGTCACTACTGGTAGCATGAGGCGATACCTGGACCCTACAGAGGTTGCACAGGCAGTCCAACTCCTCCAGGATGACGCATCAATATGTGCCATTGCCAGAAGGTTTGCTGTGTCTCCCAGCACAGTCTCAAGTGCATGTAGGAGATTCCAGGAGACAGGCAGTTACTCTAGGAGAGCTGGACAGGGCAGTAAAAGGTCCTTAACCCATCAGCAGTACCTGTATCTGCTCCTTTGTGTGCAAGGAGGAACAGGATGAGCAGTGCCAGAGCCCTACAAAATGACCTCCAGCAGGCCAATGGTGTGAATGCCTCTGAGAAAACAATCAGAAACAGACTTCATGAGGGTGGCCTGAGGGCCTGGTGTCCTCTAGTGGGCTCTGTGCTCACTGCCTGGCACTGTGTAGCTTGATTGGCATTTGCCACTGAACACCAGAATTGGCAGGTCCGCCTCTGGCGCTCTGTGCTTTTCACAGATGAGAGCAGGTTCACCCTGAGCACGGGGGACAGATGTAAGAGGGTCTGGAAAAGAGGTGGAGAATGTTATGCTGCCTGTAACATTGTTCAGCATGACCGGTTTGGTGGTGGTTCAGTGATGGTCTGGGAAGGCATATCCATGGAGGAACAAAGAGACCTCTACAGGCTAGACAATGGCACACTTACTGCCATTAGGTATCGGGATGGAATCCTTGGACCCATTGTCAGACCCTACGCTGGTGCATTGGGTCCTTGTTCCTCCTGGTGCACGACAATGTCTGACCTCATGTGGCGAGAGTATGCAGTCAGTTCCAGGAGGATGAAGGAATTGATACCATTGAATGTCCCCCACGCTCGCCTGACCGAAATCCAATAAAACACCTCTGGAACATTAGGTTTCTGTCCATCTGACGTCGCCAGACTGTCCAGGAGCCCAGTGATGCCCTGGTCCAGATCTGGGTGGGAATACCCCAGGACACCATCCTTTGTCTCATTAGGACTGTGCGCTGACATTGGCAGGCATGCATACAAGCACGTGGGGGCCATACAAACTACTGAGTACCATTTTGAGTTGCTGCAATGAAATTTCAGCTTAATGGCCTAGTCCTGCTGCATCCTTTTTTCACTTTAATTCTGAGTGTCTTTGAATTCAGTCCTCTGTAGGTTGATAATTTTCATTCCATTAAACAATGTGGCATCTTTTCATTCCTAACAAATTACCCAGTCCATATCAGTATAGATATCCTGCGTGATATTTTTCCCCATTGAGATCTGATGTTTTCAAAGTGTTCCTTTAATTATTTTTTTGAGCAGTATATATATATATATATATATATATATATATATTTGTGTGTGTGTGTGTGTGACGAGTGGGGCGGGGCCGAGAGCCGTGGGAACGGAGCGAGGCCAGTGGAGTGATTGGGAAATGAGCGACACCTGCTCCACTCACCCGTCTCGAGTCCTTCACTGGTCGTTCGCTCCTCTTTTACATCCTTCCGATCTCCTCCGTGGGACTCGAGACCGGTGAGTGGAGCAGGTCGCTCATTTCCCAATCACTCCACTGGCCTCGCTCCGTTCCCCACGGCTCTCGGCCCCGCCCCACTCGTCACAATATATATATATTGTGACGCAGTGTTGTAGTCGAGTCACCAACTGTCGAGTCCGAGTCGAGTCTCGAGTCCCTGTGTTCGAGTCCGAGTCCAAGTCCGAGTCACCAAAGAAGAGTCCGAGTCGAGTCCAAGTCGAGTCACCATTACCAGAGTTCGAGTCCGAGTCGAGTCTCGAGTCCCATATTCGAGTCTGAGTCGAGTCTCGAGCTCCCAGTGCCTACATGTCTCCACTCTGGGACCTTCAAATAACTGATAAAATGTATTAAAGAGGTTCTACATTAAACAAAAATGACACTGTCACGATTGCAAAGGGAGTTTATTTACTGATTTGACATATACACTTTGCAACTTTACGACTTCATCAAAAGCATGTGTTTACTTCCATTGTTGTGAACTTGTGATTGAGAACTAGCGTAGAAAATGTACAAATTGCATGTTTAATCATGCTGCATTTTCATGTTGCATTTTTAAAAGCATCAGACACACAGTGACTATCGCAACAGAGAAAAAAAAAATCATGTAATCTGATCTGACACAGTGACTAGTAAGTTATCAACAGACAAAAAAATTGTGCAATCTGAACCAGACATTAGACATCGTCGACCAGGCACGTGCACACATAGACATCAAAAGGGGCTTGAGCACCCGCACTTTTTCTTCCTCGAGAGAAAGTGTCCTTTTTGTGGGTTGTGATTTTTTTTTTTTATAAATGAATATATGTATATATGTGCTTGTGTGTGTGTGTTTCTGTTTGCACACAGCTTTCCATGTCAAACAAATAAAAAAAATCTAAATATCAGGTCGGGTTGGGAAATGTTCCGATGCCTTTCTCCCTCCCTCTCTCTCTGCAGCACAGCAGTGTAGCACACATTGATTGGCAAAAGCACATCACAGAGCAAAGAGCCACAAAAGTAAACCCCTCCTTCCCTTTCCAGTTGTGTTTGTCTTGGTGTGGAGGTGAGTGATGATGAACAAAAGACTAAGGTAACTGTGCCTCGAATTTACAGCTAATGATCCAAAAGACAAATATCGAAGGCAATTATAGTTAATTTGTCTCGCTAACATCCATGGCTCATGAGAGCTACGATGTAAGTTAGGCAATAGGAAGTCTAGTATAGACCAGTGCACATTCTTTTACTGCATGATTCCAGTTTATTAAAATGCATTTAGAATAATCACAAAATTCAAGATATTGGGCCAGAAGTGTGTGTGGTATATGCTATATATTTTATATATATATATATATATATATATATATATACTGTACAGACCAAAAGTTTGGAAACATTACTATTTTTAATGTTTTTGAAAGAAGTTTCTTCTGCTCATCAAGCCTGCATTTATTTGATCAAAAATACAGAAAAAACAGTAATATTGTGAAATATTATTACAACTTAAAATAATAATTTTCTATTTAAATATACTTTAAAAAAATAATTTATTCATGTGATGCAAAGCTGAATTTTCAGCATCGTTATTCCAGCCTTCAGTGTCACATGTAACATCCAGTCTATCACATGATCATTTAGAAATCATTCTAATATTCTGATTTATTATGAGTGTTGGAAACAGTCCTGCTGTCTAATATATTTGATGAATAAAAAGTTTAAAAAGAACTGCATTTATTCAAAAAAAAAAAAAAAAATCTAATAATATATATTCTAATAATATATTTTCTTTACTATCACTTTTTATCAATTTAACACATCCTTGCTGAATAAAAGTATCGATTTTATTCAAAAAAAAAGAAAGAAAAAAAAATTACTGACCCCAAATTACTGACCAGTAGTTTTATGTTATCACAAAATATTTATATTTTTAAAAACATAGCTTCTTCATTTTTTTTTTTTTTTTACTTTTTATTCATCATAGTATCCTAAAAAAGTATCACATGTTCTGAAAAAATATTAAGCAGCAGAACTGTTTCCAACTTTGATAATGAATCATCATATTAGAATGATTTCTAAAGGATCATGTGATGATGATCCTAAAAATTCAGCTTTGCATCACAGAAATAAATGATAATTTAAAGTATAATAAATTTAAAAACAATTATTTTAAATTTGAAATAATATATCACAATATTAATTTTTTTTTATGTATTTTTGATCAAATAAATGCAGGCTTGATGAGCAGAAGAAACTTCTTTCAAAAACATTAAAAATAGTAATGTTTCCAAACTTTTGGTCTGTACTGTATATATATATATATATATATGCGCATATAGTTTATCAGTATCACGCGAAGACAGACGTTTTTTCTAAAAAGAAGCATGGTTACAAATGTGCTATTGATTTTATAAAGCAGTTCAATAAACAAGAATTTAATATTAACATACTTACATTTTAGACACAATATTGACTGTTTTGCTGTATTTTGCCAACAAATATAATCCCGATTTGCATCTCTGAGCAACATGACAGTGTTTCGTTCCTGAATGAATCAGCTGTTTAAATGATTTGGTTCAATCGCAAGGACTCATTTATTAACAGTCACTTGCTGCCACCTACTGACAGTTTTAATTTCACTTTTAAAGTATATTTTCATTTAAAAAAAAAAAAAAAACCATTTCAAATATGAGTATTCAAAGTTTTATGTTTAAAATATCAAAACATTTTTTTTTAAGTATTAATGCATTTGTAACTGCTGGTTAAATGCATTCATCTCCTGCATTAATCAGTGTAAAATGCATTCTACTGTAAATGCCACCTCTAATGCAGCTTCTGTGTTTTCTCTGCATTATTATTCTAATGACTAATTCAATTTAAGAATTTGACTGAAAAGATGGTTCACACTTTAGAAATGGCTTTAGAAATGTAAAAATGCCAATAAAATGTAAAAATCAATTTAAACTTATTGGAAAAGATTACTTTCTATCAATGCTGTGAATATGAAGAATATCAAAAACGTTAGAAGTCAGCTGTCCATGGTAGTCCATAAGATATCAGCATAATGCATTGAGCAAAATATAATCTAATTATCGATAAAATCCCAGAAAATATTGAGGTATATTTTTTGGCAATATCGCACACCCCTAATATATTTAACGTTTTGATTAGAACAAAATTAAAATAAATATGAGAAGTGCCCTATTTTTGCACTTGAGCCCCTGCCCCTCAAAATGTCTGTGCACGTCCCTGTCGTCGACATCTGATGCCAAATTTTCAAACATTGCCCAACCCTAGCCTAGCTTCTTCTGTTTATTAACATATATGCATTAGTCAATAATAGTTTTTTTAAAAGCTAACGTTAGCCAATGGAAAGCATTTTACTTACTTTTCTGGGTGCATCCGTGACAGGTGTCTGTTAAAGTTTGAAGTTGTCCCAGTCTTCTCCTCAACTGTGCGATTACACACACAACATTTAGCGCTGCTCTTTCCAGCATTAGATGCAAAATTTGTGTAGGTGAAGTTCACGATCCGGGGTACATCTAGCACATTTAGCCCGCGAATCATGCACGAGCGTAAAGTAAGTGACGTCAGTGAGTGTGTTGTCAAGCAAAGAGAGCGAGCGGTAGCAGTGTGTGTGAGGGAAAAAAATAGATTCCGGCCAGTCTTGGGCACGAAACAGGAAAAGTGTAACACCTTATATAATTTTTTATAACATATTTAGTCAAAAACAACGTGATGAATGCTCAAGTCCGATTTTATATATCCTCGAGTCCGAGTCCAAGTACGAGTCATCAGTCCCGCGAGTCCAAGTCGAGTCACGAGTCCAGAGAATGGAGTCTCGAGTCGGACTCGAGTCCAAAGAATAGTGACTTGAGTCGGACTGGAGTCCAAGTCCAGGACTCGAGTACTCCATCACTGTTGTGACGGGGTGAAGAAGTACACGACACGAGGATAGAGGTGAGTTCCCCGAAGGGTGGATTTTATTGACCAGTTAGTGGGGAAATAGCCAACGTGAGGGGTTTTCCGGTGCTCGGTGCTCGGCCGTCTCTCTCTCTCTCTGTCCTCCTCTCCGTGCGCAGTGCTGTGTGGGTCCGTGAAGTCCGTGCAAAGTGCGGGCTGGCGATCACACACTGCTGTCTGGGGAAATAACAGAGGTAAGTTGCTCGGGTTTTTGGGTGCATCTCTCACCTCGGTGTTCGCCGGTGCGGCTTATAAAGCCGTGGCTTGATGGGGCGCAGGTGTGACCGCTCAGCCTGTAACGAGCAGGTGCAGGTGTGCCTGCTCTGTTTCCAGGGCGACGCTAATGAGCGCTCAGGACACGTGTCACACTCCCCCCCCTAAGCGTCGTCCTGTCCCTGTGGAGAAGTGGGGAGATTGGGGGAGGGTGGGGAGTGGAGCCTGACAGACCTGCGAAAGCTGACCATATTCTCGAGAGACCATCGGCGTTCGCATTGGCCGTCCCTGCCTGGTGTTGTACGGTGAAGTGGAAGTCCTGGAGCGCGAGGAACCACCGAGTCACCCTGGCATTGGTGTCCTTCGCCCGGGCCATCCACTGTAGGGGGGCGTGGTCAGTGATCAGGGTGAACTGGTGGCCGAGGAGGTAGTAGCGGAGCTCCAGGACTGCCCACTTGATGGCCAGTGCCTCCTTCTCGACGGCCGCGTACCGTCGTTCCACTGAGGTCAGCTTCCGGCTGATATAGATCACCGGGTGTTCCTCGCCGTCGATGACCTGGAAGAGGACGGCTCCCAACCCGGTATCAGACGCATCCATTTGCACCAGGAAGGGGCGATTGAAGTCAGGGGCTCTGAGGACGGGGTCAGACGTGAGGGCGGCCTTCACCCGCTGGAACGCGCTCTCCGTCTCCGGGTTCCATGGGACCTTCTCCGGTTGCCCCTTCCTGGTCAGGTCTGTCAGGGGAGAGGCTAAGGAGGAGAAGTTAGGGATAAAACAGCGGTAGTATCCCGCTAACCCCAAAAAGGCCCATACCTGCGTCTTGGTGGTGGGCCGCAGCGCGGAGAGGATCGCCGCCACCTTCTTCTCCTGAGGTCGAATGAGGCCGCGGCCCACCTGGTAGCCGAGGTACTTGGCTTCGGTGAGGGCCAGGTGACACTTACAGGGGTTGGCAGTCAGCCCAGCCCGGCGGAATTCCAACAGCACCTTCCGCAGCCGCTCCTCCCAAGTTGATCCTCCCAAGTCTCTGAATGGATGACAACATCGTATAGGTAGGCTTGGTGGGGCCGCAGGAGGATGTAAGTTGGAGGTTGCCCCGTGCAGGCCAAAGGGAAGGACCCGGTACTGCCAGTGGCCACTAGGGGTCGAGAACGCCGTCTTCGGCTTGGCCTGCTCGGTTAAGGGGACCTGCTAGTAGCCCTTGGTGAGGTCGAGGGTCGAGATGAACCGGGCCCTTACCAGGCGGTCCAACAGCTCGTCAACCCGCGGCATCGGGTAGCTGTCAAACTCTGAGACTTCGTTCAAGCGGCGGAAGTCGTTGCAGAAACGGAAGGTGCTGTCGGGCCTCGGAACCATGACTATGGGGCTGGACCACGGGCTGCGTGATGGCTCAATGGTCCCTAACCTCAGCATCTCCTGTACCTCTTCCTCGATGGCGTGTCGCCGAGCTTCCAGAACCTGATCCGCTTGAAGGGCACCTCATTGATGGGCAGCGGAATCAGCGGGCTGGGGGAGGGGTGCGTGGCGATGTCCGCTGGCAGGTGGGACAGGCTTGACAGAAGCGTTTAACTTCGGCCTCCAGGCCCGGCCAGTGGAAGCGGTCGCGTATGCGTTGGATGGTGTTCTGGGTCCCCAGATGGCCTGCCATGGGATGTGCATGGGCCAACTCTATTACCGCTTCCGTCTTAGACCGCGGGACCACCAGTAGGGTTTTTTCCTCCCCCCTTCGCTGCGCGACACAGTAAAGCAGGCCGTTTCTCACCACAAAGTGAGGTGTGGGATGAGGTGCCGGCTGGAGCTCCTTCCCATCGGCGACCCTCACCTGGGCCCAGCAGTGTTTCAGGTGGTCATCCTCGTGCTGCTCCCTGGTGAAGGCCCCAGCCCCAGTCACCTGCTGGAAGAGGTCAAAGTAGAGGTTAGGGTTATGATGGGCTGACTCACCCTCCCTGGGGCTGTCCGATGCCAGCAGCATGGGGCGCCGTCGGGGCTTCTTTGCGGCCTGACGCTGGGGGCGGTTCCGGTGGTGGCTGGCAGGCTGGTTAGCAGAGGCGAGGAGGCGGTCAAATCCCGGCCAATCCCTCCCGAGTAGGAACCGGAACAGGCAGAACCCTGACAATCCCGACTTCTACCGGCCAGGCGCCGGGTGGCGCGGTAATGGTGACTCGCCACGCCGGCACTTCCCTGCTATCGCCGTGGACGCACGTGAGGGCCAGCCTGGCTTTGGGTTCGGGCTGTGGCGGAAGGACAGTCAGCCTGACGAGGGTGATCGCGCTGCCAGAGTCCAGGAGGGTGAGGAATGGTCGGGCGTTTATCTTAACTTTCGCCCAGGGGGCCTGCTTCGGGGTTTCCACGTGTACGGCACAGCCTGACAGCCAAGCCCGTCCAGGGGAGTGGGGAGCTTCAGTGGGCATGGGCTCATCCTGTGGGACGGGAACCACCGGCCTGCTTCCTGGTCGCTAGGTGCCCTCCGGTGTGCGTCGCTCCTGGACCACCCTTCGGGGAAAGGGCGGCGCTCGCTCCCCAACCTCCCAGTGTTGGGTGGCCTCTGCCAGCTCGATGGCCTCCACCAGCTCGTTGACGTTGGTGGGGTTCTGCATGCCTGCTGCCTGACGGAGAGGGCGGGGAAGGACCAGTAACAGGCGGTCGACCACCACGCGCTCCGCTACCTGGTGTGCGGTGGGACCCCCGGCCAGTAGCCAGTGTTGGGCGAGGTGTGAGAGGTCGGTGACTTGAGCCCGGGCCGGCCGCCGTGGGTTGTAGGACCAGACATGGAAGAGTTGGGCGGCGCGAATGGGCGATAACCCGACCCGCCCTAAGATCTCCTTCTTCAGCTCTTCATATGAACCGCTCCACTTGGGGGTAAGCATGAAGTACGCCCGTTGTGCTTCTCCCGTCAACAACGGCGCCACGATCCGCGCCCACTCGTCCCTGGGCCACGCCTCCCAGGCGGCGATCGTCTCGAACATTTGGAGGAATGTCTCAATGTCATCATGTGCCGTCATCTTGGGGTTGAGCTGTGCAGCCTGGGCACGGTGGTCAGGTAGCGGAGTTCGCGGGGCAGTGGTCATGCGGAGTGTGGCGAGCTCGCGTTCCGTTTCCCCTTGTCAGGAGGCCATGTGCTCCATGATCTGCTGCTGGCGGATGCTCACCTCGGTGAGGTGCTTGAACAGGTCTTCCATCTTCGGGGGAGGAGCGCCCCCTGTGGAAACAGGAAGGGAACGTGAGCCAAACAAACCCCCCAAAAAAACGTCCGTAGAAATCCAAGTGGGGGTGATAAGGGATGTGGGGGTATCCTGGTCGGTAGCTTCTTTACTGCAATGCCCGCATTCTCCACCAGTGTGACGGGGTGATGAAGTACACGGCACGAGGATAGAGGTGAGTTCCCCGAAGGGTGGATTTTATTGACCAGTTAGTGGGGAAATAGCCAACGTGAGGGGTTTTCCGGTGCTCGGTGCTCGGCATTCTCTCTCTCTCTCTGTCCTCCTCTCCGTGCGCAGTGCTGTGTGGGTCCGTGAAGTCCCTGCGAAGTGCGGGCTGGCGATCACACACTGCTGTCTGGGGAAATAACAGAGGTAAGTTAGCCAAGTCTTTGGAGACATCTCTCACCTCGGTGTTCGCCGGTGCGGCTTATAAAGCCGTAGCTTGATGGGGTATATATATATATATATATATATATATATATATATATATATATATATATATATATATATATATATATATATATATACACATTATTTTTTTTCAGTTCACAAAGTCCAGGAGATGAAAGCAAATAAAGTTAAAATAAAATGATACATTGTCTGTGTTGAAATGGTGCAAAGTGTAATCAGAAACTCCTCCCTCTCACAGCTTTTACTCAGGAAATGACTAGTTATCATTTCTCCTTTACTGAAAGATAAAACCAGTGCTGTGGATCAAAGGAGGAGACTATAAATGAGGATTTCTTGAGAAGTTTGTTGCACGAAATAGATTTTGATTGTAGTTATAATTGTTATTTACTTTTCAAAGTAAAGTTCAGAAAGGGAAAGTAAATTGTAAATCAAAGTAGAAGAAGAGGAAATGGATTCCAAATCTGTGGAAGAGCTTTCTTGTCCCGTGTGCTGTGAAATCTTCAAGGATCCTGTTCTTCTGTCCTGCAGTCATAGTTTCTGTAAAGAGTGTCTTCAGCAGTTCTGGAGAACCAAGAAAACTCAGGAGTGTCCAGTCTGCAGAAGAAGATCATCAAAAGACCAGCCTCCCCGTAATCTAGTGTTAAAAAACTTATGTGATTCACTGATAATGGAGAGAAACGAGAGGCACTCATCAGGATCTGAGGAGATCTGCAGTTTACACAGTGAAAAACTCAAACTCTTCTGTCTGGAGGACAAACAGCCAGTGTGTTTAGTGTGCAGAGACTCAGAGAAACATGTCAATCACACATTCAGACCCATCAGTGAAGTGCTTTCATCTCACAAGGTCAGACACATTTCTGAAATATTTCACAGAATTTCTGAGAAACTGCAGATTTTGTCTTTAGTCCTTCACCTTCTGTCTATATCTATTCATTCATTTCCTTCTTGAAAGCAATTTTAAACTTCTGACATACATTAAGTCACGGATCAAATAGAAGCTCATTAGGCTTTGCCAAGCTTGGATCATTTTTAATGATCAAATATTGTTTTAACACAAGAATGTTGACTGTTCATCCTTTACAAATTTTCATGCACAACTGGGACTGATTCATGAGGATGACTTTTACAAAATATAAATACATTTAGCAAATCTTATGAAAAAATATCCAAAAATAGTTTAAATTTATTAGCTATTTAAAGTTTCACAGATTTCAGAATCAGAATCAGAATCAGAAAGAGCTTTATTGCCAAGTATGCTTGCGCATACAAGGAATTTGATTTAGTGACATAAGCTTCCAGTACACAGAGACAACAACACACAGTCAAAAAAAAAAAAAAAAATCCTTTGCAAATAAATGTGTATAAACAATTGTGCTATAAATGATAATGGAATAGGATTGAGTAAGATGCAGGGATGTATTAGGATGGAGGTGTAACAAGGATATTGCACATTTTTATTGCATAAGTGGGGAACTGTTCATGAGGTAGATTGCCTGGGGGAAGAAACTGTTCTTGTGCCTGACTGTCCTGGTATTTGCCGCTCTGAAGCGCCGGCCAGATGGCAAAAGTTCAAAGATGGGGTAACTTGGATGTGAGGGATCCAGAGTGATTTTCTGAGCCCTTTTCCTCACTCTGGATGTATACAGTTCTTGAAGGGTGGGCAGGGGAGTACCAATAATCCAGTTTTTTGCTGATTTTGTAGCTGAATCAAACCAGACAGTTATTGAAGTGCACAGTACAGACACAATGACGTCTGAGTATAACTCAACAGCTCCTGTGGCAGGTTAAACTTCCTCAGCTGGCGAAGGAAGTACAACCTTTGTTGGGCCTTTTTCACAATGGAGTCAATGTGATTGTCCCACCTCAGGTCCTGAGAGATGGTGGTTCCCAGGAATCTGAATGACTCCACTGCAGCCACAGCGCTGTCTATGATGGTGAGTGGGGGGAGTACAGGGGGGTTTCTCCTGAAGTCCACAATCATCTCCACTGTTCTGAGAGTGTTCAGCTCCAGGTTGTTAAGACTGCATCAGACAGCCAGCTGCTCAACCTCTTGTCTGTAAGCAGATTCGTCAACGTCCTGGATGAGGCCGATGACTGTAATGTTGTCTGCAAACTTCAGGAGCTTGACAGATAGGTCTTTAGAGGTGCAGTCGTTGGTGTACAGCGAGAAGAGCAGTGGGGAGAGAACACATCCCTGAGGGGCACTAGTGTTGGTGGAGCAGCTGTTTGACATGAATTTCCCCAGTCTCACTAACTGTTGCCTATCTGTCAGAAAGCTGGTGATCCACTGACAGATAGAGCTAGGAACAGAGAGCTGGGTCAGTTTGGTATGGAGGACTGTTGGGATGATGGTAGTGAAAGCCGAACTAAAGTCCACAAACAGGATCCTCACATAAGTCCCTGTTTTGTCCAGATGTTGCAGGATGAAGTGCAATCCCATGTTGATTGCATCATCCACTGACCTGTTTGCTCGGTAAGCAAACTGCAGGGGGTCCAGTAAGGGTCCAGTGATGTCCTTCAGATAAGCCAGAACCAGTTTTTCAAACAACTTCATGGCGACAGATGTTAGGGCCACAGGTCTGTAGTCGTTAAGTCCTGTTATCTTGGGTTTCTTTGGAACGGGGATGATGGTGGAGCGTTTGAAGCAGGAAGGCACTTCACACATCTCCAGAGATCTGTTGAAGATCTGTGAAAAGATGGGGGCCAGCTGGTCAGCACAGGTTTTTTAGACAGGCTGATGTAACGCCATCTGGGCCTGGTGCTTTTCTTCTTTTGTTCTTCCTGAAGACCTGGAGCACATCATCTTCACAGATTTGAAGAGCAGGAGGTGTGGAGAGGGGGATTGCAGGAGGTGTTAACTGTTGTACAAGACTCTGTCCCCATTTCTGTAAGCATCCTCTTTGGCCTGACGAAGATGTCTGAGTTTTGCTGTAAACCATGGCTTATCACTGTTGAATGTTAAATAAGTCCTGGTAGGATTGCATATATCCTCACAAAAACTAATATAAGATGTCACAGTCTCTGTGAGTTTGTCCAGATCGGTGGTAGCAGCTTCAAAAACACTCCAATCAGTGAGGTCAAAACAAGCTTGTAAATCCTGCTCTGTTTCGCTGGTCCATCTCTTCACAGTCCTTACTAAAGGTTTAGCAGATTTAAGTTTCTGCTTGTAGGTCGGTATAAGATGAACCAGACAGTGATCAGACAGCCCCAAAGCTGCCTGTGGAACAGAGTGATATGCATCCTTTATTGTGGTGTAACAGTGATCCAATATGTTACTGTCTCTGGTGGGACATGTAACATGCTGTCTGTATTTTGCTGTGATTTATTAAAGTCCCCAAAAATGATTAAAACGGAGTCTGGGTGTTGTTGTTCTGTCTCTGTGATCTGATCAGCAAGTTTTTGTAAAGCCAGACTTACGTGCGCCTGTGGAGGAATGTAAACACTCACCAGAATGAATGAGTGAAACACCCTCGGCGAATAGAATGGCTTGCAGTTGACAAAGAGCACTTGTTTTTATCTTAACTTGTAGGAGGAACTGAATACAGCACTGACATCTTTACAAAACAAGCTCAAACATGCAGAAGAAATGAAAGCAGAGTGTGATAAAACTGTTCAACACATCAAGGTGAGGATATAGAGTAAAGACTCAAACATTCACAGAGTTTATGATGGACATTATTGGAGTGAGTGTTAATGCAGAGCTCACTGAAGTGAATGTGATGTGATTTCAGTCTCAAGCTGAGCACACAGAACGTCAGATTAAAGAGGAGTTTGAGAAGCTTCATCAGTTTTTCAGAGATGAAGAAGAAGCTACAATCACTGCACTGAGAGAGGAAGAGGAGCAGAAGCACCAGATGATGAAGGAGAAGCTGGAGGAGATGAACAGACACATTTCAGCTCTTTCAGACACAATCAAAGACACGGAGGAGATGATGAAAGACAGCGATGCCTGCTTTCTGAAGGTGACAACTGAATTTAACTTCATTGTTTGTGCACAAAACTACAACCAATTACCCAACCAATGATCAAACTATTGATTTGTATAGACGGAACCCTGTTATGTTTGATAATATATTAAAAAATGTTTCAAATTCTCTGTTTTCCAGAACTTTAGCATCACGATGGAAAGGTAAGTTGAGCTGCTGGTGTTTCTTCTCTCAGTGGATCTGAACTCAAATCCACTGCAGTTCTGACTCCTGAATGTTCTTCCAGAGTCCGGATCTCACAGCCGGATCCACAGATGAGTTCTGGAGCTTTGATTCATGTTTCACATTACTTGAGTAACCTGCGCTTCAGAGTCTGGAGGAAGATGCAGGAAACTCTCCAAAACAGTGAGTCTCCAGCAGATCAGACATCAGTACAAAAGATTAAATACTGCAGATATAAACAAAGACAGACTGATTAACATGCATGATAAAAATAAATAAATAAATGTAATAATAATTTGAAATTCTATGGAGTTCAAGTGATTCTGAACTGTATTTCATAAGATCATTGGATCGTACTGCAAACTCATGATGACTACAAACACTCTATTCCTCATGATGTTTGTTTATGTATTAGGTTTACATTTCTAATACCATCATATTTCATCCTCTAATCTGATTTAGTTCTCTTTGCAGCTCTGTTGACTCTAGATCCAAACACGGCACATCTTTGTCTCACACTCTCTACTGATTTGACCAGTCTGTCGTACAGTGATTTATATCAAAATCTTCCTGATAATGCAGAGAGGTTTGACAAGTATCCATGTGTTCTGGGATCTGAGGGCTTTAACTCAGGAACACACTGCTGGGATGTGGAGGTTGGAGACAATACTAACTGGATTGTTGGAATAACCACAGCATCAAACCAAAGGAAGGGAAAGGTTTTCTTTAAGTCTAATGTCTGGCGTGTGCGGTACATGAACAGTAAATACCGCTCACAATCCCCAGATCATCCCCCGACTTACGTTACAGTTAAAGAGAAGCTGCAGCGTGTGAGAGTTCAGCTGGACTGTGACAGAGGAAAGGTGTCCTTCTCTGATCCTTTAACTAACATCTGTCTCTGCTCATTCACATCCACCTTCACAGAGACTGTCTTTCCTTTCTTATATAATCACTGCACAGCTTCCCCTCTGAGGATCTTACCAGTTAAACTGATTGTAACAACAGAAAATCACAGTTAAATCTGCTTTTAGATAAATTAAGGTACAAGAATTTGTTGTTTTCATTGTTTTGCATTGTATGGTTCAATAACAACACTGAAATCAAAGGAAAAGGTTTTCTCATTCATCAATAAAAAATCTACTTAAACTGTTGTTCAAGCTACTCTAAAACATTTTTCACATTTCTTATGGATTTCTTATCGTTTTGTATTGTATTATTGAAAAAGAACAAATGTAGGGCAGGTCTTGGTTCTATTCATCCGTTGTTGACTGGATCTTGATTGATTTTTGGATTTGATTGTTTGTGATTGGTGTTACACTCAAATATGAATGTGATTGTAGCGTAGAGGAGTAACTGAGTAGAGTATCCAAACAGAATCAGATTAAAAGCCCTGCTCCAACACACCTGCCTGTAATGTTCCAGTAAAGCTGAATGTCTAGAGTAGATTATTATAATTGTTTGATTACAGGAGTTGAACTCTGAGCAGAGTTGGCTCCAGAACTTCAGGCAAAGGCTCTCTGTGTGTGTTATAAACTCTCTCTGGTGGACAGGCTCATGTAGTTCACTCTTAAAAATAAAGGTTGTTTGTTGGCATTGATGGTTACATAAAGATCCTTTCAGGTCCATGAAACCTTTCCATTGCTGAGACGGATCTTTATAGTGGAAAAATGTTCTTCATGAACCTTTATGTTTAAGAGTGTTTAGAGGAAGATGTTAGGCTGCATCAAGCTGAAGAACGCTGCCTCCACAGACAGCACACAGAGCTCCAGTGATCGTGTCACATCCAGTCTACTGAGACACCTTCATCTCATCCATTTTTTTAAGTCAGCATGGATGTATCCTTCACTGCTTTTGATATCCCACAATCCTGCAGTACACTGTGTGAAATTACAGTATATTAATAATTGCACAAAGAACTTATGCTGAAAAGTGAAAGCCAGCAGAATGTTCCGCTGCAGCAGCAGCAGCAGCAGCAGCCCTATGCTTCCAGCATTCTGCAGTCCACTAACTTCTAGCTTTAGCTATGACAAATATCAGCTGCTTTGTTAAAAAACCCTACATTAAAACTGAAATACAGCCTGAATGATGACAACAATAACATACCATCACTAGACTAGTGATTATCAGTCCTTTTAACAGTTTATGTTACAGACTTTGTGTTTAAGTCTTCCCTTTTAAAAAAAAAAAAAATCTGTTGCTCCATGTCAGTTTTGGTTGAAATTATAAACACTGAATTAAAGCTGCAAGCAGCGATGAAAAGGCCCTCGCACCCGGGCTCACCACCACCCGGTGGCCATATGAGAACAGTGAACGTTGGACCATATGCTTATAAAATGTTAAATATTTGTGCCACATTTCCTGCAGCCAACAGGTAGCGCTGTCATTATAACTGAATATCAGCATGTAAATGTCTTCAGGCCATTACTCTTACCAAACATGCAAAGTTTCGGGCAGATCAGAGATTGCATGTTTCAGTTAGTGTAAAAGAAGTAATTTCCTGTTGCCAGCAGGTGGTGCTAAGACTATAAATAAATATTGGCCTAAAAATGAGTTCAGGCTAGGACTCATATCAAACACATGAACTTTGGGCAGACCGGATATTGCATGTTTAACTTAGTTTAAAACAAGTAATTTCCTGTCACCAGCAGGTGGCGGTATGATTATAACTGAAACATTGGCCTTAAGATCTGTTGAAACCAGGAATCTTATCAAACGTGAAGTTTAGGGTAGATCAGACATTTCATGTTTAAGTTAGTTTAAAATAAGTCATTTCCTGTTGCCAGCAGGTGGCGCTATAATTATGATTGAATATTGGCCTTTAGATGTGTTCTGGCCAGGACTCTTATAAAACGTGTGAAGTTTGGGGCAGACTGGGCATTGTATGCATGAGTTACAACAACTTCTTGTTTCATAGTATTAATAGCATCCTTTAGCACATAGTAAGTGTTGCTAGCATGTTTGAGAATATTTCTAGCATGATTAGCACACAATGACATATTTTACTGTCTTGCTAATAGTGTATAAGTGTAAAACATGTCACTTCCTGTTGCCAGTAGGTGGTGCTATAACTATAACCAAATATGAGGATGTAGATATCTTCAGGCCAGGACTCTAATCAAACTTGTGAAGTTTGAGGCAGATTGGACATTGTATGCACGAGTTACAGTAATGTTCTGTTTCACTGCATTAATAGCATGCTTTAACACTGAGTTAAGTGTTGCTAGGATGTTTTAACATGCTTCTAGGATTTTTCCAGCCTATTTAACACTTGTTGTTGCTTTTTATTATTTGCAAGGAGTCCATAACAGTGTTATATTTTTAACTTAATTTTTACAGATGGTGGCTCTATGAATATAATCAAATACGGGCATGTTGATGTGTTCAGGACAGGACTCTTATCAAACTTGTTCAATTTGGGGCAGACTGGACACTGTATGCCTGAATTACAGTAACTTCCTGTTTCACTGCATTAATAGGATGCTTTAGCATTTAGCTAAGTGTTGCTAGCATGATTTAGTATGTTTCTAGCATGTTACCAGATCAGACATTGCTAGCCTGAGTTACAGCAACTTTCTTTTTTCCACGCATTAGTAGCATGCTTTAGCACTTAGCTAAGTGCTACTAGCATGTTTTAGTATGTTTCTAACATGTTGCCAGTGTCGAATACGGGCATGTTGATGTGTTCAGGACAGGACTCTTATCAAACTTGTTCAATTTGGGGCAGATCGACCATTGCTTGCCTGAGTTACAGCGACTTCCTGTTTCTTGGCGAAACATCAAATTTTGTCAGGCCACCAGGGACACACCCCTTCACGAAAACTCGAAATCTTCGCAATTTAACATCTCAAAGGTCTTATGATGACCCTCACCAAATTTGAAGATAATCAGATTAAAACTGTAGGAGGAGTTTGTCAAAGTACGAGGCATGGAAATGGCAAAAACTGCACAAAAGTTGTACAGGAAATTAAAAATAACTTACTTCCTGTTGGGTTTTGGATTTTGTCCCAAGAGACTTTTTTGTAGGTTATGGTGTGTTACACGTATGTACCGATTTTCATGCATGTATGTGAAACGTAGCTCGAGGCGCACTCCGTTGAAATTTAACAGGTGGCGCTATTGAGCCATTTTGCCACACCCACTTCTGAAACCTATATCAGATGTAAATTTTCGCCAGTTCTGATGCGTGTGCAAAGTTTTGTGAGATTTGGAGCATGTTTAGGCCCTCAAAAAATGTGATTCATTTCGGAGAAGAAGAAGAAGCGGAAGAATAATAATAAACGGAGCAATTCCAAGAGGGTCCTCGCACCACCGGTGCTCTGGCCCTAATTAATACGAACATATGAAATTAAATGAATGACAGAAAAAATATGAATGTTGGACAATAAATATATAACAGCTTGACAGTACTGTTTTTGCAGTATTGTCTTATATTAATGTACATTAAAGGAAGACTGTAAACATCCTACAGCTTATCCTCTGAGATCAATAACATCCAAGTCGATCTTAAAAGCTTTGAGTTTTATGTCTGTTTTTGGCATTCCAAAAACCATTCACTCTGATCAGGGGTCAAATTTTATGTCCAGACAGTTTTCTAAAGTCATGCAGTCACTCATAGTTAAACACAATATTTCGAGTGCCTATCACCCTCAAAGCCAGGGAGGGCTGGAAAGATTCCACCAGACTCTTAAGTCACTTTTGAGATCCTATTGCGTTGAACTTGACTGTGACTGGGAGGATGGACTTCCCTGGATGCTGTTAGCTGTTTTCATGAGGTTGTGCAAGAAGCACAGGTTTTAGCCCTAATGAGTAAGTGTTTGGACACACTGTTAGGGGCGCTATTGCTGTCTTGGCAGATGAATGGAAAACGGTTGATCCACCTGAGAATGTTTTAGACTATTTGAGTAGTTTCCATTATCGACTCTATGAAGCTAGAGCTATTGCTCTCAGAAAATTAGGTAAGTCTCAGGAAAAGATAAAGAGGTTGTTTGATCGCAAGGTTAAGTCCAGAAGATTTCAAGTAAGCGATCAAGTGCTTGCTTTATTACCAGTTTTGACTAGTCCATTCCAGGCTAGTTTTACTGGACGCTATACGATCACTAAGTGTAATCCAAATAAAAACTATTTGTTAAACACGCCCGATCGATGTAAGAAAACACAGGTTAGTCATGTTAACTTGCTGAAACCTTATGTGAGTCCTGTACCTTTTTTTATCTATTGATGTTGTAACAACTACTGAGACTGTAGATCCGAGTGTTTCAGCAACATCTGCAGAGATGGTTGACAGTTTGGAGAAGAAAGGTCCTTCTCGAGGTGTAGTGGAGGGGTGCCTCAAAAATTCTGAGGTCCTCGCTAATCTAGTTTGTCATTTGTCTCATTTGTGAGAACCAGAGAAGACTGATATAATTATGTTGGTAAATTCATTCCCCTCTCTCTTTTCTGATGTTCCTAGCCAAACTCAGGTCATTGAACATGACATTGATGTTGTCATATCTCAACCTGTGAAACAACATCAATGTCGAGTAAATCCTATATAAAGGAAGTTGCTTCAGAAAGAGGTGGACTACTTACTCATAATTTAGCAGAACCTAGTGTCCGTCCCTTGAGTTCTCAAGTCAAGTCAAGTCAAGTCATCTTTATTTATATAGCGCTTTAAACAAAAAAGATTGCGTCAAAGCAACTGAACAACATTAATTAGGAAAAACAGTGTCAATAATGCAAAATGACAGTTAAAGGCAGTTCATCATTGAATTCAGCGATGTCATCATGCAGCTCAGTTCAGTTTAAATAGTATCTGTGCAATAATTTGCAATCAAGTCAACGATATCGCTGTAAATGAAGTGTCCCCAACTAAGCAAGCCAGAGGCGACAGCGGCAAGGAACCAAAACTCCATCAGTGAGAGAATGGATGGAAAAAAACCTTGGGAGAAACCAGGCTCAGTTCGGGGGGCCAGTTCTCCTCTGACCAGACGAAAACCAGCAGTTCAATTCCAGGCTGTAGCAAAGTCAGATTGTGCAGAAGAATCATCTGTTTCCTGTGGTCTTGTCCCGGTGGTCGTCTGAAACAAGGTCTTTACAGGGGATCTGTCTCTGGGGCTCTAGTCCTGGTCTCCGCTGTCTTTCAGGGCTGTAGAGGTCCTTTCTAGGTGCTAATCCACCATCTGGGCTGGATACATACTGGATCCGGGTGACTGCAGTGACCCTCTGACTTGGATACAGACTGGATCTGGTGGCTACGGTGACCTCGGAATAAGAGAGAAACAGACTAATATGAGCGTAGATGCCATTCTTCTAACGATGTAGCAAGTACATCGGGTGTTATGGGAAGTGTTCCCGGTTTAATGCAGCCTAAAAATCCTTTAACGGATTTGGATATTAGAAGTGTATTAGTATGTTATGTGTAAGTCAGGTTAAAGAGATGGGTCTTTAATCTAGATTTAAACTGCAAGAGTGTGTCTGCCTCCCGAACAATGTTAGGTAGGTTATTCCAGAGTTTGGGCTCTAAATAGGAGAAGGATCTGCCGCCCGCAGTTGACTTTGATATTCTAGGTATTATCAAATTGCCAGAGTTTTGAGAACGGAGCGGACGTGGAGGACTATAATGTAACAAGAGCTCATTCAAATACTGAGGTGCTAAACCATTCAGGGCTTTATAAGTAATAAGCAAGATTTTAAAATCTATACGATGTTTGATAGGGAGCCAGTGCAGTGTTGACAGGACCGGGCTAATATGATCATACTTCCTGGTTCTAGTAAGAACTCTAGCTGCTGCATTTTGGACTAACTGGAGTTTGTTTACTAAGCGTGCAGAACAACCACCCAATAGAGCATTACAATAGTCTAACCTAGAGGTCATAAACGCATGGATTAACATTTCTGCATTTGACATTGAGAGCATAGGCCGTAATTTAGATATATTTTTTGAGATGGAAAAATGCAGTTTTACAAATGTTAGAAACGTGGCTTTCTAAGGAAAGTTTGCTATCAAATAGCACACCTAGGTTCCTAACTGATGACGAAGAACTGACAGAGCAGCCATCAAGGCTTAGACAGCGTTCTAGGTCATTACATGCAGAGCTTTTAGGCCCTATAATTAACACCTCTGTTTTTTCAGAATTTAGCAGTAAGAAATTACTCGTCATCCAGTTTTTTATATATCGACTATGCATTCCGTTAGTTTTTCAAATTTGTATGTTTCGCCAGGCCGCGAAGGAAATATAGAGCTGAGTATCATCAGCATAACAGTGAATGCTAACACCGTGTTTCCTGATGATATCTCCCAAGGGTAACATGTAAAGCGTGAAGAGTAACGGCCCTAGTACTGAGCCTTGCGGTACTCCCATACTGCACTTGTGCAGATATGATACCTCTTCATTCACTGCTACGAATTGATGGCGGTCATATAAGTACGATTTAAACCATGCTAATGCACTTCCAATTAATGCCAACAAAGTGTTCTAGTCTATGCAAAAGAATAGTGTTGGTCAATAGTGTCGAACGCAGCACTAAGATCCAATAGCACTAATAGAGAGATACAACCACGATCAGATGATAAGAGCAGGTCATTTGTAACTCTAAGGAGAGCAGTCTCAGTACTATGATACGGTCTAAATCCTGACTGGAAATCCTCACAGATGCCATTTTTCTCTAAGAAGGAATATAATTGTGAGGATACTACCTTTTCTAGTATCTTTGAAAGAAAAGGGAGATTCGAGATCGGTCTATAATTAACTAGTTCTTTGGGGTCAAGTTGTGGTTTTTTGATGAGAGGCTTATTAAAAGCCAGTTTGAAGGATTTTGGGACATACCCTAATAACAATGAGGAATTAATAATAGTCAGAAGAGGATCTATGACTTCTGGAAGCACCTCTTTTAGGAGCTTAGATGGAATAGGGTCTAACATACATGTTGTTGGTTTAGATGATTTAACAAGTTTATACAATTCTTCCTCTCCCTATAGTAGAGAATGAGTGGAACTGTTCCTCAGGGGATCTATAGTGCACTGTCTGATGTGATACTGTAGCTGATGGCTGCATGGTTACAATTTTATCTCTAATAGTATCGACTTTAGAAGTAAAGTAGTTCATAAATTCATTACTGCTGTGATGTTGAGAAATGTCAACACTTGTTGATGCGGCTTTATTTTTTTAATTTAGCCATTGTATTGAATAAATACCTGGGGTTCTGTTTGTTTTCTTCTAAAAGAGACGAAAAGTAATCAGATTTAGCAGTTTTCAATGCTTTTCTGTAAGATAGGTTACTTTCCCTCCAAGCAATATGAAATACTTCTAGTTTTGTTTTCCTCCAGCTGCGCTCCATTTTCCGGGCTACTCTTTTCCTTAACCTTCCTTAAGCGTAAAGGAGCAACTGTATTTAAAATGCTAGAAAAGAGAGAGTCCATAGTTTCTGTTACATCATCAAGTTGTTCTGAGGTTTTGGATATGCTAAGGAATTGGGATACATCAGGAAGATTACTTACAAAGCAGTCTTTTTTGGTAGAAGTGATGGTTCTGCCATACTTGTAACAAGAAGTGGAATTTACAGTTTTAGCTATATGAAGTTTGCACAAAACTAAATAATGATCTGAGATATCATCGCTCGAGTATATATCGAGTTCTCCCTGCATTTTAGTGAGTAAACCTGATAATTCTTATTGTTTTTGCACTGATTACAGGAAGCTTAACTCTTTGACAAATCCTGACTGTTTTCCTTTGCCCAGATTTGACGACTGTGTAGACTGTGTGGGTTCTGCACAGTTTGTCAGCAAATTCGATCTCCTGAAAGGTTATTGGCAAGTGCCACTAACATCTCGTGCTAAGGAATTATCTGCTTTTATTATTATTTATTACACTTGATAGTTTTCTACAGTACACAGTTATGCCTTTTGGGGTTCGAAACGCTCCCACTACATTTCAACGGTTAATAAAACAAGTGTTGTCTGGGTGGTCTGGATGTGAAGCGTACTTGGATGATGTTGTTCTGTACAGTTTCTCTTGGTTGGAACACTTCACACAAATTCTAGAGCTTTTAGAGCGGCTGTCCAAAGCTAATTTGACTATTAATCTTGCCAAATGTGAATTTGGGAAGGCCACGGTGACATATTTGTGTAAGGTAGTCGGCTGGGGTTGTGTAAAACCTATCAATGCTAAAGTCGACTCTATCTGTAGTTTCCCCACTCCAAACTACCCGACATGAATGACAGCTATTTCTTGGGATGGTGGGCTATTATAGAGATTTTTGTCAGAACTTTGCAAGTGTAGTTGCCCTGTTGACTGACTTGTTAAGCCCTAAGAGATGTTTTCAATGGTCAGAACAATGTCAGTGTGCCTTTGATCATGCCATGTTGTTGTTGGCCAATGCTCCTGTGTTAGTTGCTCCAAATTTTGAGAAGAAATTTTTACTTGCTGTTGACGCTACCACTTATGGTGCTGGCGCTGTTCTTTTGCAAGAGGACTCAAATGGAATCAAACATCCGGTCAGTTACTTTCCAAAAAAATTAAATTGTCATCAGCAAGTGTATTCTACCATGGAAAAAGAGGCCTTGGCCCTTGTTTTAGATGTTCAACATTTCGAGGTCTATTTAAGCTCTGTTTGTGGTCCTATCATTGTATATACCGACCATAATCCGTTGACTTTCTTAGATCGAATGTGCTGTAAAAATCAAAGACTTTTGAGGTGGAGCCTTATTCTGCAACCTTTCCACTTACAGATTAAACATATACGTTGTAAGGATAACGTGATTACTGATGCTCTCTCACAGGTGTAAGATATCCCATTGGTGTCTGGTTACCTCTTCTCTATCACTCTACTCTCTTTTCTGTGTTTTTTCTTTTCTCCTTTTTTCTCTCACCCTTTTTTTTTCTCTTTTTGTCCTGGGGCAGGGGTATAAGAGTGTATTTTAGTGGAATTTATGGAGATGAGTATTAATGTTATTGTGTATATTATGGTTTTATGTGTTATGTTTTGTGCATTGTTTGGTTTTCTTTTGTCAGTTCTTTAGGGAACCTCGTTTTGGAATGGGAGGTGTGATGACCCTGAGTCTCCTGATCCTATTGGAGCAGAGCATGGAGGATTTTAATTGGTTGTCAACCTGTTAATTGATCATTACTTTGAGTATTTAAGAGTGTTTTCTGGGGTAGGCTCTCCTGGTGGGATAGTTTTCTCAGGAGTGTCTCTTTCTGACTCTTTTCTTGTTTGTTTCTTTTAGCATTTCTTATGTACCAAAGTTTTGTTGTTGTTATATTCATTTAATTATTTTCATTAATACCCCCAGACTTCTGTGTATTGTTATTATTTATAGTTGTTGTAACAGTTTAATTTAATAAAATAATTTGCTTTGATTAGACTTTGTTTTCTGATCCCTCTTTTATGCTGCAACCTTAAACGAGCAGGCCATAAACATACAAAATCCATTTTTCCCAAAGCTTGTTACATTTTTTCCAATTTGTGCCTTAATATAAATGTACAGTGCCTTGCAAAAGTATTCATAGCCCTTCATTTAATTTTTTTCACATTTTATGGTGCTGCCTTATGTTAAACTGTTTTACATTTTTCCACATCAATCTGCATCCCATACACCATAATGGTAAAGCAAAAAATTGTTTTTTAACATCTTTGCAAATTTGTGACCCTGGATTATTAATGCTATCAATTTAACTTGCTTCACAAAACAATTGTCAGAGAGTAGACTGTTGTTAAGTTTCCAGTATCCACGAATCATACTTCTCTTACACCCATCAAATAAGATTGATATCATTTTGTGATCTGATAGAGGGGCACGAGTAATTTTTGTTTCTGAAACATAGTTGATTAAGTCATAAGAAATCAACCAGTAATCTATTCTTGATTTTAAAGTAAAAGTGCTATTATTCAGAGTATAGTCACAGCAATTGGGATTCAAATATCTCCACACATCAGAAACTTGTAATATGTCAGTTATAAAATCAAATAAATCTGAAATTCGTGAACTATGTTTGGGTGGAAAGCGGTCAACAGAATCGTGTGGAGCATCGCTGAAATCACCACCAATAATTACATATCCATCCTTATACTTTTTTTTTAAACCTGTTATTGTATCACAAATCTTCTTAAATTGTGTACTTAAACATTAAATCCATAGACATTGCAAATTATTAAAGTGGAATTGTCCAGTTTAACAGTCAGTATAATCCATCTTCCATTATCTGAACGAATAGACTCCAAAACATTGTCTTTGAATTTGATAAAGAAAATTGTGACACCTTCTGAGTGATTGGATCCATGACTAAAAATTGCATAATCTCCCCACTTATGTACAGTATTTCACCACAGCAGCTCCCGCGCGCAGTATGCGTCACATGTGCTGTGAGGACCTCTGCGTCAGCTGTCTAAAATACTGCCTGATCAAAACTGTCACCTTGTCTTTACAGAAAATAGAAATTCCAAATAAACTGCCTCATCAAATGAATTTGTTTGTTTGAAAATGTAGTTAATTTACAATTAGATTAAAAAAGCCTAAAAGTCAATGATAATTCCATAATAGATATGTATCTCTGAATACCATGTTGTTGTTGCTTTGTTTTAAAAGCCAGGGTTGCATAAAAAAAGGGATTGCGCTGAAACAAAAACTTGTTGTTGTTTAATTATTATTTATTATAATTTAACATTTTAGTAAAAAATATTATATAGGCTGATTTAATTATCTTTCAATTTCTAACATATTTTATTCTCCATATAGTTTCTTTAGTTTGATATATATATATATATTTCCAGTTCACTGAGTCCAGGAGATGAAAGCACAAATAAAGTAAAAATAAAATTATACATTCAGTCTGTGTTGAAATGGTGCAAAGTGTAATCAGAAACTCCTCCCTCTCACAGTCTTTCCTCAGGAAATGACTAGTTATTATTTCTCCTTTACTGAAAGGTAAAAACAGTGCTGTGCATCAAAGGAGGACACTATAAATGAGGATTTTTTTAGAAGTTTGATGAACAAAATAGATTTTGATTGTAGTTATAATTGTTATTTACTTTTCAAAGTAAAGTTCAGAAAGTGAAAGTAAATTGTAGATCGTTGTAGAAGAAGAGGAAATGGATTCCAAATCTGTGGAAGAGCTTTCTTGTCCCGTGTGCTGTGAAATCTTCAAGGATCCTGTTCTTCTGTCCTGCAGTCACAGTTTCTGTAAAGAGTGTCTTCAACAGTTCTGGAGAACCAAGAAAACTCAGGAGTGTCCCGTCTGCAGAAGAAGATCATCAAGAGACCAGCCTCCACGTAATCTAGTGTTAAAAAACTTGTGTGATTCACTGATAAAGGAGAGAAACGAGAGGCACTCATCAGGATCTGAGGAGATCTGCAGTTTACACAGTGAGAAACTCAAACTCTTCTGTCTGGAGGACAAACAGCCGGTGTGTTTGGTGTGCAGAGACTCAGAGAAACATGTCAATCACACATTCAGACCCATCAGTGAAGTGCTCCCGTCTCACAAGGTCAGACACATTTCTGAAATATTTCACAGAATTTCTGAGAAACTGCAGATTTTGTCTTTAGTCCTTCACCTTCTGTTTATCTCTATTCATTCATTTCCTTCTTGAAAGCAATTTTAAACTTCTGACATACATTAAGTCACAGATCAAATAGAAGCTCATTAGGCTTTGCCAAGCTTGGATCATTTTTACTGATCAAATATTGTTTTAACACAAGAATGTTGACTGTTCATCCTTTACAAATTGTCATGCACAACTGGGACTGATTCCTGAGGATGACTTTTAAAAAATATAAATACATTTAGCAAATCATATGAGAAAACATCCAAAAATAGTTTAAATTGATTAGCTACTTAAAGTTTCACAGATTTCTATCTTAACTCGTAGAAGGAACTGAATACAGCACTGACATCTTTACAAAACAAGCTCAAACATGCAGAAGAAATGAAAGCAAAGTGTGATAAAACTGTTCAACACATCAAGGTGAGGATATCGAGTAAAGACTCAAACATTCACAGAGTTTATGATGGACATTATTGGAGTGAGTGTTAATGCAGAGCTGACTGAAGTGAATGTGATGTGATTTCAGTCTCAAGCTGAGCACACAGAGCGTCAGATTAAAGAGGAGTTTGAGAAGCTTCATCAGTTTCTCAGAGATGAAGAAGAAGCTACAATCACTGCACTGAGGGAGGAAGAGGAGCAGAAGCAGCAGATGATGAAGGAGAAGCTGGAGGAGATGAACAGACACATCTCAACTCTTTCAGACACAATCAAAGACACGGAGGAGATGATGAAAGACAGCGATGCCTGCTTTCTGAAGGTGACAACTGAACTTAGCTTCATTGTTTGTGCACAAAACTACAACCAATTACCCAACCAATGATCAAACTATTGATTTGTATAGAAGGATCCCTGTTATGTTTGATAATATATTAAAATGTCTTTCAAACTCTCTGTTTTCCAGAACTTTAGCATCACGATGGAAAGGTAAGTTGAGCTGCTGGCGTTTCTTCTCTCAGTGGATCTGAACTCAAATCCACTGCAGTTCTGACTCCTGAATGTTCTTCCAGAGTCCGGATCTCACAGCCGGATCCACAGATGAGTTCGGGAGATTTGATTCATGTTTCACATTACTTGAGTAACCTGTGCTTCAGAGTCTGGAGGAAGATGCAGGAAACTCTCCAAAACAGTGAGTCTCCAGCAGATCTGACACCAGAACAAACGGTTAAATACTGCAGATATAAACAAAGACAGACTGATTAACATGCATGATCAAATAAATAAATAAATGTAATAATCACTTGAAATTCTATGGAGTTCAATTGAATCTGAACTGTATTTCATAAGATCATTGGATCGTACTGCAAACTCATGATGACCAGTGGCGGCTGGTCAGGGGAAAATTTTGAGGTGAAAATGGGAGGAGGACTATTTAATGTTTATAAAATTCACAATTAATTTCCGTTCATGTCTCAGAATGTGTATTTTTGTTTGTAATTTCACAGTTGTAATACCATAAAATGTTAATGAAGTTGATAAGAGCTGCATTTCTATCGCGAATGTGCTGAATCTGCTGATGTAATTACAACCGCTAGGTGACAGAGAAGGGGAGGCCATGGGGAGAGATGAGCGCTCCTCCGATGGTAAAAAAAATTAGCCAATCAGCATCGAGTGTTCCCTTTCAGCGCTAATGAGTGTTGAGAAAAGAAACCTCGTAGAGAAGGCAAGCCTTTCTTCTGGTATCAATCATCAGAGACGTAAATTACGTGATATTAGTTTGAACGTCTCGCGATGCGCTGATAAGGCACTAATTATTTATGATGAGCAGCCAACAGATTTACCAAGCTGTCATTCAAACAGTATAGATACAATTTAAAAAAGGGAAAACACATCTAAGCTGGATATAGAATACAGCAGTCGGCTTAACAGGCAGCTCTCTATTAACACAGTCTTTTAAGAAGGGATGGATGTTTGCTTCAAGTGATCGGCCAGGTAAGTGAAATTAAATTATATTGTTGTATGTGTGTCGTTTTCTTCACATTTTCTGACTAAAAGCAACCAAAAAAACATTTTAAAGCGGTTAAGCAAATAATAATAATAATAATCGGCAGGGATCCCAGACCAATACAATTAGTGTGCCTCCTCTATTTTAAAACCCACCAGCCGCCACTGATAATGACTACAAAACACAGTATATTCCTCATGATGTTTGTTTATGTATTAGGTTTACATTTCTAATACCATCATATTTCATCCTCTAATCTGATTTAATTCTCTTTGCAGCTCCGTTGACTCTAGATCCAAACACAGCAGCTCCTTGGCTCACACTCTCTGCTGATTTGACCAGTGTGTCGTACAGTGATTTATGTCAAAATCTACCTGATAATCCAGAGAGGTTTGATGAGTATGCATGTGTTCTGGGATCTGAGGGGTTTAACTCAGGAACACACTGCTGGGATGTGGAGGTTGGAGACAATACATACTGGACTCTTGGAATAACCACAGCATCAAACCAAAGGAAGGGAGACGTTTTCTTTGACACTAATGTCTGGCGTGTACAGTACATGGACAGTGAATACAGCTCACAATCCCCAGATCATCCCCCGACGTACGTTACAGTTAAAGAGAAGCTGCAGCGTGTGAGAGTTCAGCTGGACTGTGACAGAGGAAAGGTGTCCTTCTCTGATCCTCTAACTAACATCTGTCTCTGCTCATTCAAATCCACCTTCACAGAGACTGTCTTTCCTTTCTTATATAATCACTGCACAGCTTCCCCTCTGAGGATCTTACCAGTTAAACTGATTGTAACAACAGAAAATCACAGTTAAATCTCATTCTGCTTTTAGATAAAATACAAGAATTTGTTGTTTTCATTGTTTTGCATTTTATGGTTCAATAACAACACTGAAATCAAAGGAAAAGGTTTTCTCATTCATCAACAAAAAATCTACTTAAACTGTTGTTCAAGCTACTCTAAAACATTTTTTTTCACATTTCTTATGGATTTCTTATTGTTTTGTATTGTCTTTTTTTTATTATTATTGAGAACATGTAAACAACATTACAGAAAAAAACAGGCATCAAAAACAGAAGCTCCAAAGATGTTTAAGCACAAAAAAACCCTAAAAAACAACAAAAAGGGAGACATTCACAAGACGCCAAATACAGATTCATAATATCTTACAATAGATTTAGCTTTTTCAATTTTAAGAAACTTCAATAACAGAGTGAGATCGTTAGAGAAAACCTTGTATAAAGGAGGAGATTTTGACAATCTACATTTATGAATGAAAAATTTGCCATTCAGGATGATGAAATTTACAAAATTGTGAATATTTTTATCATCATTCTCAAAGTAGATGATTTAGATTAATTTTAACTGAAAAAGTAAAAAAAAAAAAACAATCTTTCCAAAATGACTTTACACTCTGGCAATCAACAAATAGATGATGTAAAGATTCTTCACAGCTGTTACAAAAGGAACATTCTTTCCCAATATCCATAAAATTAGAAAGCCACATATTAGTTGGATATATTTTGTGTAAGATCTTCAGGTGAATTTCTCTTACTTTGTTTGAAATACAAATTTTTTAAGGGAGCAGCCATGCTTTTCTCCAATTAACATCTCTTAAAATGGAATTCCAGTACAATTTCCCTCTTGGAGTAATTCTCTTTTGTTCATTAATTTTTTTTTATCAAACACATATTTACCATTTATAAGGAGATCATAATCTTTATTTTCAGCTTTATAATAAGTCAGGTGGCTGCATATTAAATTAATAAGCCCAGAGGGAATAGCTTTGATTACTACAGAAAATTCTTTACATTTTATAGGAAAGTTGAATTTGGACAAAAAAGAATCATAAGAGTGAACTTTTAAAGATGAATCAAATAAATCACTCAAATACATTAACCCGTGATCCAACCATTTCTCAAAAAATAAAGTCTTGCCTTTAACTGTAATCAATTCGTTGTTCCAAATTTTCATTCTGTGAGGAGAAAAATTATGCACAAAGCACAATTTCCAGGCCAAGAGTGCTTGCTCATGAAATTTAGACAGTTTTATAGGTAATTTAGATGGTACACAATTGCAAGTTAAAAGAAATTTAAGACCACCGACCTTCTTAAAATATTATGTGGAATAAAAAACCAAATTGAATCAGTATCAATAACACACCTTTTGATGCAATTAATCTTAAAAGTATTGTTCATGTCTACATAATCCAGCATTTCAAAACCTCCTTCAGATTTCTTTCCAACTATTTTTTTTTTTTTTTAAGATGGTGGTGCTTATTTTTCAAACAAAAATTAATTAATACTCTATTAATTTCTTAACCAGTAGAATCTTGAACAAATCAAGACAGCCCAGGGAAAATGAATCTGGATAAACCTTCTACTTTTGTTAATAAGATTCTGCCTAAAATAGATAAATCCCTTCTTAACCAATTGTCAAAAATCATTGTTGTTTTCTTAATCTTGTTATTAAAATTAAGATGCTGTCTTACGGTCAAATTTTTAGATATATAAATTCCTAAATATTTAACGTATTCTTTCACTGGAAGGTTAAACATTGAATGTTCAGAAGAATCATGCACTGGAAGAATTTCACACTTTGTAATATTTAACTGGAGACCCGAGGCATCAGAAAAAGTTTGAACTAATTTGATTGCATTCTTAATTTGATTCTTATCTTTTAGAAATAAAGTTGTATCATCAGCCAATTGTGATATTTTTGTTTCTCTATGAAATAATGTTATACCATTGTAAATTTGGTTTTGAACTACACTAATTGCTAATAGTTCCACAACAATTAAAAACAAAAATGGGGAAATTTGGCAACCCTGCCTCACTCCTCTGTTGATGAAGAATCTTCTAGAAGTATTATTCTGTAATATTACAGAACTATTAATGACTTTGTAAAATATTTTAACAGTCTGAATGAAATTATTTCCAAAACCAAATGCATGTAAACTCTGTAATAAAAATTGGTGATCAATTGTGTCAAACGCCTTATAAAAGTCGAGGAATAAAATGAGTGCATCTGAATGAACAAATTAGTTATAATATAACAGGTCCAATATAAGCCTAATATTTGAACTAATATGGCGTTTCACCATAAAACCAGTTTGAGATTCTCCAATTATTTTATTTAAACCACTCTTTAATCTAGTGGCATAAACTAAGGCTAAAATTTTATAATCAATGTTTAATAATGTTATTGGTCTCCAGTCGTCAGTGCTCAAGGGGTCTTTGTCTGGTTTTGGAATTTAACTGATAACACCTTGTTTCATTGTTGTGCTCAGTTCTTTCTGTTCTAAACATTCTTTATACATGCTAAATAAAGGGTTTTTTTATCAGATCCCAAAAGGCACAATAAAATTCAACAGTTAACCTGTCTGATCCAGGGGATTTTCCTTTTTTCATTGAAAAAATAGCTTTAAAAGAGCTTTAGAGATCTCAGCTTTCGAAATATCATCTTCTCAATATTCACTATAATTATTAGAAACTGTATTTTTTCATTGTCAGAATGGGAAGTATAAATATTTTCATAAAAGGAATACACAAAAGATGCTATATCTGAAGGATTATTAGAGATTTTTTTTCATTTATATTCAAAGATGAAATAGAGTTTCTTGTATAATTTCTTTTTTCAAGAGAAAAGAAATAACTAGTATTCCTTTCCCCTTCCTCAAACCATTTGGCTCTTGATCTCACATAAGCACCTTTAGCTAGTTCTATATATAGATTATCTATTTCTAAATTAAGAAGATATAATTTAGACTTGTCATCCTCAGATAGAGTATTTTGTTTAATTAAAGTATTAAGCTGCTCTTATTTTTCTTGAATTCTTTACCTCTTCTCATAGCAATTACACTGACTTTAAACTTAAATAACTCCCACTTTTGAGTAAAATTTAAATTATTATTTTCAAAAATATTTGCTATCAATTTAACTTGCTTCACAAAACAATTGTCAGAAAGTAGACTGTTGTTAAATTTCCAGTATCCACGAATCATACTTCTCTTACACCCATCAAATAAGATTGATATCAATTTGTGATCTGATAGAGGGACTCGAGTAATTATTGTTTCTGAAACATAGTTGATTAAGTCATAAGAAATCAACCAGTAATCTATTCTTTTATTCAGAGTATAGTCACAGCAATTGGGATTCAAATATCTCCACACATCAGAAACTTTTTGTAATATGTCAGTTATAAAATCAAATAAATCTGAAATTCGTGAACTATGTTTGGGTGGAAAGTGGTCAACAGAATCGTTGTGGAGCATCGTTGAAATCATCACACACCAATAATTACATATCCACCCTCATGCTTCTTTTTTTTAAACCTGTTATTGTATCACCAAATCTTCTTAAACACATCTAAAGTGTTTACTCGAACATTAAATCCATAGACATTGCAAATTATTAAAGTGGAATTGTCCAGTTTAACAGTCAGTATAATCCATCTTCCATTTTCTGAACGAATAGAATCCAAAACATTGCCTTTGAATTTGATAAAGAAAATTGTGACACCTGCTGAGTGATTGGATCCATGACTAAAAATTGCATAAGCTCCCCACTTACATAAGTTACTTCACAGCAGCTCCCGCATGCATTATGCGTCACATGTGCTGTGAGGACCTCTGCCTCAGCTGTCTAAAATACTGCCTGATCAAAACTGTCACCTTGTCTTTACAGCAAAATAGAAATTCCAAATAAACTGCCTCATCAAATTAATTTGTTTGTTTAAAAATGTAGTTAATTTACATTTAGATTAAAATAGCCTAAAAGTCAATGATAATACCATAATAGATATGTATCTCTGAATACCATGTTATTTGTTGTTGTTGTGTTTTTATAAGCCCAGGGTTGCATACAAAAAGTGGTTTGCGCTGAAAACAAAAACTTGTTGTTTAATTATTATTAATTATTATAATTTTAACATTTTAGTAAAAATTATTATTATAGGCTGATTTAATTCTCTTTCAATTTCTAACATATTTTATTCTCCATATAGTTTATTTACTTTGAGAGATATATATATATATTTCCAGTTCACTCCTGAGTCCAGGAGATGAAAGCACAAATAAAGTAAAAATAAAATTATACATTCAGTCTGTGTTGAAATGGTGCAAAGTGTAATCAAAACTCCTCCCTCTCACAGTCTTTCCTCAGGAAATGACTAGTTTATTATTTCTCCTTTACTGAAAGATAAAACCAGTGCTGTGCATCAAAGGAGGACACTATAAATGAGGATTTCTTGAGAAGTTTGATGAACAAAATAGATTTTGATTGTAGTTATAATTGTTATTTACTTTTCAAAGTAAAGTTCAGAAAGTGAAAGTAAATTGTAGATCGTTGTAGAAGAAGAGGAAATGGATTCCAAATCTGTGGAGGAGCTTTCTTGTCCCGTGTGCTGTGAAATCTTCAAGGATCCTGTTCTTCTGTCCTGCAGTCACAGTTTCTGTAAAGAGTGTCTCTCAGCAGTTCTGGAGAACCAAGAAAACTCAGGAGTGTCCCGTCTGCAGAAGAAGATCATCAAAACAAGAGCCTCCACGTAATCTAGCATTAAAAAACTTGTGTGATTCACTGATAAAGGAGAGAAACGAGAGGCGCTTCATCAGGATCTGAGGAGATCTGCAGTTTACACAGTGAGAAACTCAAACTCTTCTGTCTGTTTGAATAGTATCAGTCTTTTAAATAGTATCAGTCTTGAGGACAAACAGCCCGCACACATTCAGACCCATCAGTGAAGTGCTTTCATCTCACAAGGTCAGACACATTTCTAAAATATTTCACAGAATTCCTGAGAAACTGCAGTTTTTGTCTTTAGTCCTTCACCTTCTGTTTATCTCTATTCATTCATTTCCTTCTTGAAAGCAAAGATTTTAACCTTTGGACATCCATTAAGTCATGGATCAAATAGAAGCTCACTAAGCTTTGCCAAGCTTGGATCATTGTTACTGATCAAATATTGTTTTGACACAAGAATACTGACTGTTTTACAAATTAAAAAAAAAAAAATTATAATAAAAAATCTGTACTGAAATTGTCATCCACAACTGAGACTGATTCCTGAGGATGACTTTTGCAAAATATAAATACATTTAGCAAATCATATGAGAAAAAAAAAAAACATCCAAAAATTGTTAAAATTTATTAGCTACTTAAAGTTTCACAGATTTCTATCTTAACTTGTAGAGGGAACTGAATACAGCACTGACATCTTTACAAAACAAGCTCAAACATGCAGAAGAAATGAAAGCAGAGTGTGATAAAACTGTTCAACACATCAAGGTGAGGATATCGAGTAAAGACATTATTGGAGTGAGTGTTAATGCAGAGCTGACTGAAGTGAATGTGATGTGATTTCAGTCTCAAGCTGAGCACACAGAGCGTCAGATTAAAGAGGAGTTTGAGAAGCTTCATCAGTTTCTTCTCAGAGATGAAGAAGAAGCTACAATCACTGCACTGAGGGAGGAAGAGGAGCAGAAGCAGCAGATGATGAAGGAGAAGCTGGAGGAGATGAACAGACACATCTCAGCTCTTTCAGACACAATCAAAGACACGGAGGAGATGATGAAAGACAGTGATGTCTGCTTTCTGAAGGTGACAACTGAACTTAGCTTCATTGTTTGTGCACAAAACTACAACCAATGATCAAACTATTAATTTGTATAGAAGGAATCCTGTTATGTTTGATGAGATAAAATGTTTTTCAAACTCTCTGTTTTCCAGAACTTTAGCATCACGATGGAAAGGTAAGTTGAGCTGCTGGCGTGTTTCTGCTCTCAGTGGATCTGAACTCAAATCCACTGCAGTTCTGACTCCTGAATGTTTCTTCCAGAGTCCGGATCTCACAGCCGGATCCACAGATGAGTTCTGGAGCTTTGATTCATGTGTCACATCACTTGAGTAACCTGTGCTTCAGAGTCTGGAGGAAGATGCAGGAAACTCTCCAAAACAGTGAGTCTCCGGCAGATCAGACACCAGAACAAACGGTTAAATACTGCAGATATAAACAAAGACAGACTGATTAACATTCATGATAAAAATAAATAAATAAATGTAATAATAATTTGAATTTCTATGGAGTTCAAGTGAATCTAAACTGTATTTCATAAGATCATCGGGTCATACTGCAAACTCATAATGACTACAAAACACAGTATATTCCTCATGATGTTTGTTTATGTATTAGGGTTTACATTTCTAATACCATCATATTTCATTCTCTAATCTGATTTAATTCTCTTTGCAGCTCCGTTGACTCTAGATCCAAACACAGCAGCTCCTTGGCTCACACTCTCTGCTGATTTTGACCAGTGTGTCGTACAGTGATTTATGTCAAAATCTACCTGATAATCCAGAGAGGTTTGGACTTTTATCCATGTGTTCTGGGATCTGAGGGCTTTAACTCAGGAACACACCTGCTGGGATTTGGAGGTTGGAGACAATACACTCTGGAATGTTGGAATAACCACAGCATCAAACCAAAGGAAGGGAGACGTTTTCTTTAACACTAATGTCTGGCGTGTGCGGGTACATGAACAGTAAATACAGCTCAAAATCCCCAGATCAACCCTTGACTCGCTTCAAAGTTAAAGAGAAGCTGCCGCGTGTGAGAGTTCAGGCTGGACTGTGACAGAGGAAAGGTTTCCTTCTCTGATCCTCTAACTAACATTCTGTCTCCGCTCCGATTCACATCCACCTTCACAGAGACTGTCTTTCCTTTCCTTTATATAATCGCTGCAAAAACTTCCCCTCTGAGGATCTTACCAGTTAAACTGATTGTAACAACAGAAAATCACAGTTAAATCTCATTCTTGCTTTTAGATAAAATACAAGAATTTGTTGTTTTTCAGTTGTTTTGCATTTTATGGTTCAAATAACAACACTGAAATCAAAGGAAAAGGTTTTTCATTCATCAATAAAAAAGTAAGATCTTCAGGTGAATTTCTCTTACCTTGTTTTGAAATACACAGTTTGTAGAGCCCCATCTCTTTTTCTCCAAATTACATCTCTAAGATGGAATTCCGAAATTTACCCTCTTGGAAGTAGCTCTCTTTTGGTTCTTAATACTTGTCTTATATCTTGTTAGTAATTTTTTTTTTTATCAAACACATATTTACCATTTATAAGGAGACTGCAATCTTTATTGTCAACTTTATAATAAGTCAAGTGGCTGCACATTAAATTAATTTACCCAGAGGGAATAGCTTTGATTACTACAGGAAATTCATTAAATTTTATAGGAAAATTGAATTTGGAAAGAAAAGAATCATAAGAGTGAATTTTTAAAGATGAATCAAATAAATCATTCAAATACATTTAACCATTGGAATCCAACCGTTTCTCAAGGCTAAAATAAAGTCTTGCCTTTAACTGTAATCATTTAGTTGTTCCAAACTTTTTCATTCTGTGAGGAGAAAGTTATGCACAAAGCACAATTTCTTAGATATATAAATTCCTAAATATTTAACGTATTCTTTCACTGGAAGGTTTAATACATTGAATGTTCGTGAAGAATCATGCACTGGAAGAATTTCACACTTTGTAATGGGGCGGGGCATCAGAAAAAGTTTGAACCTGGTGATTGCATTCTTAATTTGATTCTTATGTTTAGAGAAATAAAGTTGTATCATCAGCCAATTGTGATATTTTTGTTTCTCTATGGATAATGTTATAGGGTATACCATGTTACATTTGGATGTGTAACTACAATAATTGCTAATAATTCCAACAACACTTAAAAACAAAATGGGGAAATTTGGCAAGCCTGCCTCACTCCTTCTGTTGATGAAGAATCTTCTAAGAAGTATTATTCACTGTAATATTACAGAAGCTATTAATGACTTTGTAAATATTTTAACAGTCCTGAATGAAATTATTTCCAAAACCAAATGCATGTAAACTCTTAATAAAAATGGTGACAATGTGTCAAACGCCTTTATAAAGTCGAGGATAAAATTAGTGCTCTGACTGACAAATTAGTTATAATATAACAGGTCCCAATATAGCCAAATTTTTGAACTAATATTGGCGTTCACCATAAAACCAGGTTGAGATTCTCCAATTATTTTATTTAAACCACTCTTTAATCTAGTGGCATAAACGAAGGCTAAAATTTTATAATCTTTTGGATCTACCTGTTTGTGTGCGGTTCGTGAAATGCTCAAGGTGTCTTTTGTCTGGTTTTGGAATTAAATTGATAACACTCTTGTTTCCTATTGTTGTGCCTTCAGTTCTTTCTGTTCTAAACATTTTTTATACATGCTAAATAAAGGGGTTTTTATCAGATCCCAAAAGGCACAATAAAATCAACAGTTAACCCGTCTGATCCAGGGGATTTTCCTTTTTCATTGAAAAATAGCTTTAAAGAGCTTTTAGAGATCTCAGCTTTCGAAATATCATCTTCTCAATATTCACTATTAAATCTAATTATTGTATTTTTTATTTTTTTATTGTTGGGATGTGTAGTTTTTTTCATAAAAGGAATACACAAAAAAAGATGCTATATCTGAAGGATTATTAGAGATTCTTCATTTATATTCAAAGATGAAAAATAGAGTTTCTTGTATACTTTTTTTTCAAGAGAAAAGAAATAACTAGTATTCCTTTCCCCCTTCCTCAAACCATTTGGCTCTTGATCTCACATAAGCACCTTTAGCTAGTTTCTATATATAGATTTTCTATTTCTCAAATTAAGAAGATATAATTTAGACTTTGTACATCCTCAGATAGAGTATTTTGCTTCTAATTAAAGTATTAAGTTGTTCTTATTTTGGCTTTAATTCTTTAATTATTCTCATAGCAATTACACTGACTTTAAACTTAAATAACTCCCCCACTTTTGAGTAAAAATTTAAATTATTATTTTGCAAAATATTTTTGCTATCAATTTAACTTCTTGCTTCAATAAAACAATTGTCAGAGTAGACTTTTGTTAAATTTCCTAGTAGACACGAATCATACTTCTCTTACCCCCATCAAATAAGAATTGATATCAATTCTTGTGATCTGGATAGAGGGACTTTGAGTAATTATTGTTTCTGAAACATAGTTGATTAAGAGTTCATAAGAAATCAACCAGTAATCTATTCTTTTATTCAGAGTATAGTCACAGCAATTGATATTCAAATATCTCTCCACACATCAGAAAAACTATGGTGTAATTTGTCAGTTTTATAAAATTCAAATAAATCAGAAATTCGTGAACTATGTTTGGGGTGGAAAGGGGTCAACAGAATCGCGGTGGAGCACAATCGCTGAAATCACCACCAATAATTACATATCCACCCTCATGCTTCTTTTTTTAACCTGTTATTCTAGCCACAAATCTTCTTACACATTTCTAAAGTGTTTCCTCGAACATTTAAATCCATAGACATTGCAAATTATTAAAGTTGAATTGTCCAGTTTAACAGTCAGTAATAATCCAGCTTCTTCCATTTTCTGAACGAATAGAATCCAAAAACATGGGCGTTGAATTTGTTAAAGAAAAGTGTGACAACCTGCTGAGTGATTGGATCCATGACTAAAAATTGCATAATTTCCCCACTTACGTACGGTATAACACAGGCAGCTCCCGCGTGCAGTATGCATCACATGGGGCTGTGAGGACCTCTGCTGCAGCTGTCAAAAATACTGCCTGATCAAAAGCTTCCACCTTGTCTTTTACTGCAAAATAGAACTTCCAAATAAACTGCTCCATCAAATTGATTTGTTGTGTTTAAAAATGTAGTTAATAATTTACAATTAGATTAAAATAGCCTAAAAGTCAATGATAATACCATAATAGATATGTATCTCTGAATACTATGTTGTTGTTGTTGTGTTTTTTATAAGCCAGGGTTGCATAAAAAAGTGGTTTTGCGCTGAAACAAAAACTTGTTGTTTAATTATTATTTATTAATTATTATAATTTAACATTTTAGTAAAAATTATTATATAGGCTGATTTAATTCTCTTTCAATTTCTAACATATTTTATTCTCCATATAGTTTATTTACTTTGAGAGATATATATATATATTCTTCAGTTCACTCTGAGTCCAGGAGATGAAAGCACAAATAAAGTAAAAATAAAATTATACATTCAGTCTGTAAAGGAAATGGTGCAAAGTGTAATCAGAAAACTCCTCCCTCTCACAGTCTTCCTCAGGAAATGACTAGTTATTATTTTCTCCTTTTACTGAAAGATAAAACCAAAGCGTGCATCAAAAGGAGACACTATAAATGAGAGGATTTCTTGAGAAGTTTGATGAACAAAAATAGATTTGATTGTAGTTATAATTGTTATTTACTTTTCAAAGTAAAGTTCAGAAAGTGAAAGTAAATTGTAGATCGCTAGGTAGAAGAAGAGGAAATGGATTCCAATCTGTGGAAGAGCTTTCTGTCCCGTGTGCTGTGAAATCTTCTCAAGGATCCTTGTCTTTCTGTCCTGTAGTCACAGTTTCTGTAAAGAGTGTCTTCAGCAGTTCTGGAGAACCAAGAAAACTCAGGAGTGTCCCGTCTGCAGAAGAAGATCA
>NC_056610.1:5557212-5557384 GCF_018340385.1 Cyprinus carpio | reverse complement strand
GAATTTCTGAGAAACTGCAGATTTTGTCTTTAGTCCTTCACCTTCTGTTTATCTCTATTCATTCATTTCCTTCATGGATCAAATAGAAGCTCACTAAGCTTTGCCAAGCTTGGATCATTTTTACTGATCAAATATTGTTTTGACACAAGAATACTGACTGTTTTACAAATTA
>NC_056610.1:5556914-5557043 GCF_018340385.1 Cyprinus carpio | reverse complement strand
CCAAAAATTGTTAAAATTTATTAGCTACTTAAAGTTTCACAGATTTCTATCTTAACTTGTAGAGGGAACTGAATACAGCACTGACATCTTTACAAAACAAGCTCAAACATGCAGAAGAAATGAAAGCAA
>NC_056610.1:5556508-5556634 GCF_018340385.1 Cyprinus carpio | reverse complement strand
AGACAGTGATGTCTGCTTTCTGAAGGTGACAACTGAACTTAGCTTCATTGTTTGTGCACAAAACTACAATCAATGATAAAACTATTAATTTGTATAGAAGGAATCCTGTTATGTTTGATAATATAT
>NC_056610.1:5552508-5556183 GCF_018340385.1 Cyprinus carpio | reverse complement strand
AACACAGCAGCTCCTTGGCTCACACTCTCTACTGATTTGACCAGTGTGTCGTACAGTGATTTATGTCAAAATCTACCTGATAATCCAGAGAGGTTAGGAAGTATGCACATGTATTCTGCAGGATCCCAGGGGCTTGCTGGGCTGCTGCTGGGATGCTGGGAGGTTGGAGACAATACATACTGGACTCTTGGGGAACAACTCCCACAGCCTCAAACCAAAGGAGGGAAGGTTTTTCTTCATGCTTGCCTAATGTCTCTGCAGTACATATGACAGTAAATACAGCTCAGAATCCCCAGATCGGCCCTTGCCTCCTCTTACAGTTAAAGAGAGGAGAAGCTGCAGCGCGTGAGAGTTCAGCTGGACTGCAAACCAGAGGAAGGGAATTGTCGCTCACAGTCATTCTCACTTCTTATGCTAACATCTATCTCACAGCTCATTCCATCCCTTCCACAGGGGCTATCTTTCCTTTAACCATATAGTAATGCCAAACTTCCCTCAGGGATGCACTGATTAAATGAGATTGTAACAATAGAAATCACAGTTAAATCTCATTCTGCTTTTAGATAAAATACAAGAATTTGTTGTTTTCATTGTTTTGCATTGTATGGTTCAATAACAACACTGAAATCAAAGGAAAAGGTTTTCTCATTCATCAATAACAAATCTACTTAAACTGTTGTTCAAGCTACTCTAAAACATGTTTCACATTCTTATGGATTTCTTATTGTTTTGTATTATTGAAAAAGAACAAATGTAGGGCAGGTCTTGGTTCTATTCATCCGTTGTTGACTGGATCTTGATTGATTTTTGGATTTGATTGTTTGTGATTGGTGTTGGCACTAAATATGAATGTGATTGTAGAGGAGTAACTGAGTAGAGGATCCAAACAGAATCAGATCAAAGTTCAGTCCTGCTCACACTCCAAACACACCCGCCTGTGGCCAGCTCCAGTATTTTCATGAATGTCTAGAGTGGTAGATTATTATAATTGTTTGATTACAGGAGTTGAACTCTGAGCAGAGTTGGCTCCCAGAACTTCAGGCAAGGCCTCTCTCTGTGTGTTATAAACTCTCTCTGGTGGACAGGCTCATGTAGTTCACTCTCTAAAGGCAAAAAGGTTGTTTGTTGGCATTGATGGTTACATAAAGATCCTTTCAGGTCCCATGAAACGCTTTCCATTTGCTCAGACGGATCTTTATAGTGGAAAAAAAATGTTCTTCATGAACCTTTATGTTTAAGAGTGTTTAGAGGAAGATGTTAGGCTGCATCAAGCTGAAAGAACGCCAAGGCCTCCCGCACGACATGCAGCACACATAGCCTCCAGTGATCTAAGTCACATCCAGCTCTACCGAGAGGCCCCTCATCTCTCATCCATTTTTTAAGCCAGCATGGATGTATCCTCTCACTGCTTTTGATATCCCACAATCCTGCAGTACACTGTGTGAAATTACAGTATATTAATAATTGCACAAAGAACTTATACTGAAAAGAAGTGAAAGCCAGCAGAGCGTTCCGCTGCAGCAGCAGCAGCCCTACGCTTCCAGCATTCTGCAGTCCACTAGCTTCTAGCTTTATAGCTATGACAAATATCAGCTGCTTTGTTGAAAAACCCTACATTAAAACTGAAATACAGCCTGAATGATGACGGCAATAACATACCATCACTAGACTAGTGATTATTAATCCTTTTAACAGTTTATTTTACAGACTTTGTGTTGAAGTCTTCCCTTTTTTTCACAAAACCTTTGCTCCATGTCAGTTTCGGTTGAAATTAATTTAAGTTCAAGTATTAGCATTATAAACACTGAATTAATACCAACATAGTCACGCTACACAAAGGAGAGACAAGGAGACGCTGGAGAATACTTATTTTTGGAATTTCTTTCACGATCAACCGTAAACACTCAGGAACTCAAGTATGACATTTGTAGCACAACATTTAACAGAAGACAGAGAGGTAGGGACTGGGAACACTTTAAACACACAGACACCAATGGGACACACCTGGGAGTAAATAAACTAATTAAAACACAGCTGGGAACGAATACACATGACGAAGACAGGCACAGGAAGGACCAAATAAGGATAACAGGAACATACATGTGACACATATTAAATTAAATTAAAAATTATGAATGTTGGACAATAAATATATAACAGGAATATAACAGCTTTACAGTACTGTTTTTGTAGTATTGTCTTATATTAATGTATGTTAAAGGAAGATTGTAAACAAAAAACTTTTTTATGAAAAATAAAATAAAATAAAAAAAGTATAGCCACTGTCTCCAAAATTATTTATTTAATTATGACAGACACAACAATTCATCATGTTCTGTAAGATCGTCATATTTGTAGTGTGTTCCAGGGGATTAAAAGGTACAATATATATTTCAGACGTAGTGAAGCAATAGTAAATAATAATATAGCAATATTAAATGTGTAATATTGTATAAGCTCATTCTAATTTAGTGTCATATCCATATAAATCATTATTATGGTTTCTATGGCTAGGACCTGCAGTTCCTAAAAGGAATTAAGTTTACTACTAGACTAAAGACAGTTCAAGTTAGCATTTGCATAAGACAGCCCTACGTCCCTATTTTTACACTTCTGTGAATAATTACCTGTCAGGGTCTGTGGGAAAACAATGAAAGGCAAGATTTTTATTGTCACACTGATAGTTTTGCAGTGGATTGCCCAACATTGCATTCTTTTATTCCACTTTGACTTCTCTTTCAGTGTTCTTCTGTCTATTTCTGTGTATCTGTGCTGTTGTCAAGTTGGAAATATAAACAGCAATACTGTTTATTTTATTTTATAATTATTACTGTTCATTATTTTATATATTTTCAATATCACCTAGGCAATTATTATATTATTATTTTAGAAAAATTACACAGTAGCAAGTGTTAGATTTGAAAAATATTTTATTATATATATTATACATTCCCAAAAGAGCAGTTTTTCAGTTTTATTAACTATTCCCAACAAAGCTCGCCAGTTTATTCCATCTGCAACCAAACAGTCCCACTCCTACAGATCTTTTTTGAAGGGGGTGACACACGGCCTGATTTTCGGCTGAGTCGTGCATCCATTACAGCCCTTTTCCAGCTCCTGGACCAGAGGCGGTTTCATGGCTGGGGTGCAGCTATTGAACTACTGGTCTTCCTTTTCTGGCTGGCCAGTGGAATTGCTAATAGTTCCACAACAATTAAAACAATAATGGGGAAATTGGGCAACCCTGCCTCACTCCTCTGTTGATGTAGAATCTTCTAGAAGTATTATTCTGTAATATAACGGAACTATTAATGCCTTTGTAAAACATTTTAACAGTCTGAATGAAATTATTTCCAAAACCAAATGCATGTAAACTCTGTAATAAAAATTTGTGATCAATTGTGTCAAACACCTTATAAAAGTCGAAGAATAAAATGAGTGCATCTGAATTAACAAATTAGTTATAATCTAACAGGTCCAATATAAGCCTAATATTTGAACTAATATGGCGTTTCACCATAAAACCAGTTTGAGATTCTCCAATTATTTTATTTAAACCACTCTTTAATCTAGTGGCATAAACTAAGGCTAAAATTTTATAATAAATTTTTTTTGGTTTTATTTGTTTGTGTTCGTTTGTTGTCAAGGGGTCTTTGTCTGGTTTTGGAATTAAAC
>NC_056610.1:5552249-5552453 GCF_018340385.1 Cyprinus carpio | reverse complement strand
AGATCCCAAAAGGCACAATAAAATTCAACGGTTAACCCGTCTGATCCAGGGGATTTTCCTTTTTCCATTGAAAAAAGAGCTTTAGAGATCTCAGCTTTGGAAATATCATCTTCACAATATTCACTATAATTATTAGAAACAGTTGGAACAAAATGTTTAACTGTTTGTAAAAAAGTGCTTATTTTTTCATTGTCAGAATGGGGA
>NC_056610.1:5544924-5552140 GCF_018340385.1 Cyprinus carpio | reverse complement strand
AGAAAAGAAATAACTAGTATTCCTTTCCCCTTCCTCAAACCATTTGGCTCTTGATCTCACATATGCACCTTTAGCTAGTTCTATATATAGATTATCTATTTCTAAATTAAGAAGATATAATTTATACTTGTCATCCTCGGATAGAGTATTTTGTTTAATTAAAGTATTAAGTTGCTCTTATTTTTCTTTAATTCTTTACCTCTTCTCATAGCAATTACACTGACTTTAAACTTAAATAACTCCCACTTTTGAGTAAAATGTAAATTATTATTTTCAAAAGTATTTGCTATCAATTTAACTTGCTTCACAAAACAATTGTCAAAGAGTAGACTGTTGTTAAGTTTCCAGTAATCGCGAATCATGCTAATACTTACACCCATCAAATAAGATTGATATCAATTTGTGATCTGATAGAGAGGACCCCGAGTAATTTTGTTTTGAAACACACAGTTGATTAAGACATAAGAAAACAACCAGTAAAATTGGCCTGATTTTCATGAAAAAAGTGCTATTATTCAGAGTATAGTCACAGCAATTGGATATTCAATATCTCCACACATCAGAAACTTGTAATATGTCAGTTATAAAATCAAATAAATCTGAAATTAAATGGAACTATGTTTGGGTGGAAAGCCGTCAATAGAATGCGCTTGGAGCATAGCTGAAATCACCCACCAACAATTACATATCCATCCTCATACTTCTTTTTTTTTTTTAACCTGTTAATGTATCACAAATCTTCTTAAACATTTCTGCAAAAGTGTTTACTCAACTTATTAAATCCATGGAGCATTGTACCATATTAAAAAGTGGAATTGTCCAGTTTAACAGTCAGTATAATCCATCTTCCATTATCTGAACGAATAGAATCCAAAACATTACCTTTGAATTTGATAAAGAAAATTGTGACACCTGCTGAGTGATTGGATCCATGACTAAAAATTGCATGAAATATCTCCCACTTATGTGCAGTATTTCACCACAGCAGCTCTGCTCGCAGTATGCAACACGTGCTGGGAGGACCTCTGCGTCAGCCGTCTAAAAATACTGCCTGATCAAGACAAGGTGACAGTTTTCACAGAAAATACAAAGTCCAAATAAGCTGCCTCATCAAATAAATTTGTTTGTTTTGAAAATGTAGTTATTTCACTTCGATTAAAAGCCTAAAAGTCCAATGATAACTACCATATAAATATGTATTCTGGGAATACCTGTTGTTGTTGTTTTGTTTTTAAAAAGCCAGTGTTTGCAGAAAAAAAGGGGTTTGCGACTGAAACAACAAACTTGTTGTTATTTATTATTTATTAATTATTATAAATTTAACACATTTTAGTAAAAATTTGTATATAGGCTGATTTAGATTCTCTTTCAATTTCTAACCTAGTTTAATTTCTCCATATAGTTTTATTTACGTTGAGAGTATAATATATATTTTCATGTTGATCACTCCTGAGTCCAGGAGCTGAAAGCACAAATAACGTAAAACTAAAATTATTACATTCAGTCTGTGTTGAAAAGGGTTCAAAGTCTGATCAGAACTCCTCCTCGCGCAGCTTTTTGACCTCAGGACATGACTATGTTTTTATTTCTCCTTTACGTGGATAGATAAACCAGTGCTGTGCATCACAGGAAGTACACTAGAAATAGGATTTCTTTGAGAATTTTTGTTTGAAAACAACATAGATTGTTGATTGTAGTTATAATTGTTATTTACCTTTTCAAAGTAAAGTTTCAGAACGTTGAAAGGCAAGTGTCGATCGTTGTAGACGAAGAGGAAATGGATTCCCAATCGGTGGAAGAGCGTTCTGTTCCCGGTGTGCTGTGGAAATCTTCAAGGATCCTGTTCTTCTGTCCTGCAGGCACAGTTTCTGTAAAGAGGTGTTCTTCAAACAGTTTCTTGAGAACCAAGGAAAACTCACTGAGGTGGTCCCTCTGCCAGAAGAAGATCGGCAAAAGGCGCCTTCCTCCACGGAATCTAGCGTTAAAAACTTGTGTGATTCACTGATAAAGGAGAGAAACGAGAGGCGCTCATCAGGGAATCTGAGGAGATCTGCAGCTTACACAGTGAGAAACCTCAACCTCTTTCTGTCGAGGAGGACAAACAGCTTGGTGTGTTTAGTGTGGCAGAAGACGCAGAGAAACATGCCAATCACACATTGCAGACCCAGCAGTCAAGCGCTTTCATCTAGCTCACAAGGTCAGACCACATTTCTGAAATATTTTCCACAGAATTTCGGAGACACTGCAGATTTTGTCTTTGTTCGCTGCAACTATCTGGTTATCTCTATTCATTATTTCCTGCTGGAAAGCAACGGTTTTAAACCTTTTTCTGCCGCCCGTCAGTCACGGATCAAATAGCAGCTTCACTAAGCTTTGCCACCGTGGAACATTTTTACTAGAGCAAAGCTTGGTGTAACACAAGAATACTGACTGTTAACAAAGTTAAAAAAAAAAAAATAGAAGAATAAAAAAGCTGTACTGAAATGTTCATGCACAACTGGGACTGATTCCTGAGGATGACTTTTTACACAATATAAATACATTTAGCAAATCTTATGAAAAAAAACATCCAAAAATAGTTTATTTATTAGCTACTTAAGTTTAACAGATTTTCATCTTAACTTGTAGAAGGAACTGAATACAGCACTGACATCTTTACAAAACAAGCTCAAACATGCAGAAAGGAGGAAAGGACGGAATGTGTGATAACTGTGCAAGCAAATCAAGTAAGAGACCGAGTAAAGACGACAAACCATTCCACAGAGTTTTAGGATGGACATTATTGAGAGGGAAGTGTTAAAGCAGAGCCTGAACTGCGAAGGGAATGTGATTGTGATTTCAGTCTCAAGCTGAGCACACAGAAGCCGTCAGATTAAGAGAGAGTGTTGAGAAGCCTCATCAGTTTTCCTCAGAGATGAAGGAAGAAGCTACAATCCACTGCACTGAGGGATGAAGAGGAGCAGAACAGAGCAGATGATGAAGGAGAAGCTGGAGAGAAGATGAACAGACACATACGAACCAAGCTCTTTCAGAGCACAATCAAGACACGGAGGATGATTAAAGACAGTGGAGCCTGCTTTCTGAAGGTGACAACTGAACTTAGCTTCATTTGTTTGTGACACAAAACTACAACCAATGATCGAACTATTAAATTTGGTATAGAAGGAATCCTGTTAATTTTTATGAGATTGTAAAATGTATTTCAAACTCCTCTGGTTGCCAGCAACTTTAGCATCACGATGGAAAGGTAAGTTGAGCTGGCTGGTGTTTTCTTGCTCTCATTGATCTGAACTCAAATCCACTGCAGTTCTGACTCCTAATGTTCGTTCCAGAATCCGATCTCACAGCGGATCCACAGAATGAGTTTCTGGAGCTTGTTGGATTCATGTTTTCCATTACTTGAGGTACCTGCGCTTCAGAGTCTGGAGAAAGTTGCAGGAAAACTCTCCAAAACATGTGAGGTCTCCAGCAGATCTGCGACACCAGAACAAACGGTTAATACATGCAGATATCAACAACAAGACAGACGGATTACATGCTGATGATAACAATAATAAATAAAATGTAATAATCATGACTTTGTCGGCTCGTCAGGGGAGGCAGGGGAAAAATTTTTGAGGTGAAAGGGAGGAGGACTATTTAATTTAAAAAATTCAACAGTAATTTTCAGTTCATATCTCAGAATGGTATTGTTTTGGTATGTAAGTTTCACAGTGGTGGAATACTCCATAATAATGTTAATGAAGAAGTAATAGACGCTGAATTTCTTATCGGCGAATGTGCTATCCCTGCTGATTTAATTAACACCGCTAGGTGACAGACAGTGTAGGCCCGGTGAGACGATGAGCTCTCGGTGCCGCCGTTGGTAAAAAAAAAAAAAATTAGCCAATCAGCATCGAGTGGGTTCCCTTTCATCGCTTTGATGTGTTTGAAAAAAAAAACTCGTAGAGGAGGCAAGCCTCGCTTCTGGTATCAACCAAACCTCATCATAGACGTAAATTACGTGCTATTAGTTTTGAACGGTCTCGCGCTGGCACTGAGTAAGGCACTTATGAATGAGCAGCGTATATTGACTATTTGATTCGCCAACAAATGTACTTACCAAGCGGTCATTCTAAAAACAGTTTAATATACAAATTAACAAAAGGGAAACACCTCGAAGCTGGATATAAATACAGCACTCGCTTACAGGCCAGCGCTCTGTTAAACACACAACTTTTTAAGAAGAGGATGGGATGTTTGGTGCAGTGAGAGGCCAGGTAAGTGAAATTAAAATTGTATTGGTTGTAAATATGTCGCTCTTCCTCTTCACGGTGTCTGACTAAAGCAACCAAAACGTTTAAAAAAAAGCGGTAAAGCCAAATAATAATTAATATCGCAGGATTCCCAAACTAATACATGTATGTGCTCCTCTAGGTTAAAACCCACCAACCGCCACTGCTAATGACTACACACAAGACACACATCTATGTCTCATGATGTTTTTTGTATGTAAGGTTTTACATTTCTAATAACATCATAGTTCGCGCTAAAAGCGAAGGTAAGTCTCTGGGGCCCTCCGTTTGACTCTAGCATCCAAACACCGCAGCTCCGTGGCTTTCACCACGCCTGCCTGATTGGAACCAGATGTGGCGTATCCGTGATTTAGATCAACAAATCTTCCGGATAATCCAGAGAGGTTGGACCAAAGCCCTGTGGTCTGGGATCTGAGGGCGCCTTTTAACTCAGGAACACACTGCGAGATAGTGGAGGTTGGAGACAATACACTCTTCTGGATTGTTGGAAGAACCACCGCATCAAACCAAAGGAAGGGAATAAGGTGTTCTTGTGACACGAATGTCTGGCGTGTGCGCGTACAATAACATATACAGCTCAAAGCTCCCACCCAGATCACCCTTCACTCTCTTGAACAGTTAAAGGGCCCACGCTGCAGCGTGTGAGAGTTGAGCTGGACTGTGGACAGAGGAAAGGTGTCCCTTCTCTGATCCTCTAATCAACCCTGTCTCCGCTCATTCATCCACCTTCACAGAGAACTGTCTTTCCTTTCTTACATAACTCCTGCCAGCTTCCCCTCTGAGGATCGTAACCAGGTAAACTGGATGGGAACAACAGAAAAGCACAGTTAAATCCTCATTCTGCTTTAGGATAAAAATACAAAGAATTTTGTGTGTTGTCATGGTTTTGGAATGTTTAGGGTCAAGAACAACACGTGTATGCAAAGTAAAAGGTTGTCTCTTGCCTCAGCATCAATGAAAATCTACTCAAGTGTGTGTTCAAGCGAACTCTACAAACTGTGGGTTGTGGTCACAGGTTCGTAATGGATTTCGGAGTGTTTCTGTATGGTCATTTTGGGTTTATGTATGGCGAAACAGTAACACAATGAACAGAAAAAAAACAGGAGCAAAACAGAAGCGCCAAAGATGTTTAAGCACAAAAAAAACCCCTAAAAAAACCAAAGGGAAAAAAAGAACATTTGCCTAACGACCGCCAAGTACAGCATATCATAATATCTCACATAAATTTAGCTTTGAATTTGTTCAACTTTAAGAAAACTGCCAATAACAGAGTTAGAATCGTTAGAGAAACCCTTGTATCAAGGAGGAGATTTTGAAAATCTACATTTTATGAATGAAACATGTTGCCATTCAGAGGATGAAATTTACCAAATTGTGACTCTTTTTTATCAGCATTCATAAAGTAGCATGAATTGATAATTTTAACCTGAAAAAGGTAAAAAAACAATCCTTTCCCAAACTGACTTTGACACGCTGAACAATCAACAACCAAATGAGTGTAACGACTCCTCGACCGTTGGTACACAAAGTCCCAGTACAAGGGCCCTCTTGGAGGAAAGGGTCTCTGTTGTTCATTGAATACTTGTCGTAATATCGGGGGTAGTACAGTGTTATCAAACCAGAGTAGACCATTTAGAAGGAATCGTAAGCTTTTATTTGGGGCAGCTTTGATAAGCATAATAGGGGGCGTGCATAATAGGAAGTAATAAGCCCATAGGGAATAGCTGTGGATAACTACAGACAAGGCGTGACAGGGGAGAAGGGAAAGTTGAAGGTGGAACAAAAAAAAGCATAAGAGGGAACTTTTGAAGATGAATCAAATAGCACGCAAAAGACCTGCCCGTGATGCCACCATTTCGCTCAAAAAGAAACGTCGGTGCCGGTAACGGTAAGCAAGGCGGTGTGCCAGAGGGTCCAGGCTGTGCGGAGCAAAGGAAGCACAAAGCACAGATTGTGTCCCAGACCAATCGTGGGGCTCATGCGAGACTTTTAGAACAGGTTTTATAGGTAATTTAGTGGTACCCATATAAAACTACAAACCAAATTGAATCAGTATCACTAACACACCTTGTGAGCCAAGTACGCTCTTAAAAGGGAGTGTGCATGTCTACATAATCCAGCATTTCAACCACCTCCTTCTAGATTTCTTTCACACTACATTTTTTTTTTTTTTAAGATGGTGGTGCGTATTTTTCAAGCAAAAATTAATTAATCCTCTATAAGTTTCTTTCCCAGTAGAATCGGTTTGAACAAATAAAGACAATGATACACTTCTACTTGTGTTAATAAGATTTGCTAAACTAGATACACCCTTCTTAACCAATCATGTTATTTTCTCTTTAATCTTGTTATTACAATTAAGATGCTGTCTTACGGTCCAATTTTTTGATATATAATTCCTAACTATTTACGTATTCTTTCCACTGGAAGGTCAAACATTGAATGTTCAGAAGAATCATGCACTGGAGACTTTCACACTTTGTATATTTAACTGGAGACCCGAGCAGTCAGAAAAAGTTTGAACTAATTTGATTTGCATTCTTAATTTGTATTCTTATCTTTTAGAAATAAAGTTGTAATCATCAAGCCAATTGTGATATTTTTGTTTCTCTTGAAATAATGTTATACCATTTAATTTGGATTTTTAACTACACTAATTGCTAATGTTCCCAACATTAAAAACAAAAAATGTGGGAAATTGCAACCCTGCTCACTCCTTGTTGATGAAGAATCTTCTAGAAGTATATTCTGTACTATTACAGAACTATTAATGACTTTGTAAAATATTTTAACAGTCTGAAAAAATTAGTTCCAAGAACAAATGCATGTAACTCTGTACCAAGACGGGTGGGGGGGAGAGGGGAGGGGGAGAGAAAGGGAAGAAGGAGGGGGGGGAAGCACAGAAAAAGGACAAAAGTGGG
>NC_056610.1:5543518-5543592 GCF_018340385.1 Cyprinus carpio | reverse complement strand
AGAAAGTAGACTGTTGTTAAATTTCCAGTATCCACGAATCATACTTCTCTTACACCCATCAAATAAGATTGATA
>NC_056610.1:5543054-5543154 GCF_018340385.1 Cyprinus carpio | reverse complement strand
TGCCTTTGAATTTGTTAAAGAAAATTGTGACACCTGCTGAGTGATTGGATCCATGACTAAAAATTGCATAATCTCCCCACTTACGTACGGTATTTCACAG